>NW_023270377.1:100551427-100781572 GCF_011800145.1 Mirounga leonina
CGTGTGCACAAGCTGGGGGTGGGAAGGGGGAGAGAGAGAGAGAGAGAATCTCTGCACCAGTGCGGAGCCTGACGTGGGTCTCAGTCTCATGACCCTGAGATCATGACCTGAGCCGAAATCAAGAGTCTGATGCTAAACCAACTGAGCCACCCAGGTGCCCCTCTGCATATTAGATTTTTAATGGATGCCTGCTAATTGTTTTTTTAAAGGTTGCTAAATATTTTTGTCTATTTATTATAAGGCCAAAAGGTATTTCTCTAAGGAAGTCTAGAAAGTTTTCAAAAGCTAAGCATTATAAGGTATGAAATAAATTAACAGAAACACATTTATTTGAAAATATACCACCAACCACAAATATGTGATTGTGTGTATAGACGTTGACAGGTTGTTAGTCTGAGCTAGATTTATTTTGGGGAATGATCTGGGTGTTATGACTTACTGCTAGTGTAAGAAAAGAATCTAATCTTAGCGATTTTTATTAATAAAATGAGTTTTGAAGAAAGATTCAGCAGGAAATAAACTTAACAAAATTTAACTTTGTGAAACTTATGTTTATAGCTGAACTTGGTGACTATGATCTTGCTGAGCATAGTCCTGAACTTGTATCTGAGTTCAGGTTTGTGCCGATTCAGACTGAAGAGATGGAGCTGGCTATTTTTGAGAAATGGAAGGAATACAGGTACTTGACATTTGATCACACTTTTCTTTAACATGGCCACAATGATTTTATATTTGTTTTCTTCTATTTCTGTTATAAATAAAAAATTTATGTTTATTATTATTTTAAACAATATTAATTTTTAAATTTCAGAGGTCAGACACCAGCACAAGCTGAAACCAATTACCTGAATAAAGCCAAATGGTTAGAAATGTATGGGGTTGATATGCATGTGGTCAAGGTAAGTACTGTGTTGTGATGCTTTTTAAAAAGTTTATTCCTTCAAGATTCAAGGTAACTATGGCATTTTTCTATGAGGGAATGCACGGAGATGGCATAGTATAGCACTGGGTACTTTGGATGTGTTATAAACGTTGAGATTAAATATGAGAATCTCACATAAAGTCTCATTGTAAGAAAGAAGAGAAACAACCAAAATCTCCAAAAAGGTATATCTGTGCTTTTAAGGTGTTATTATTATATTTTTTAGATTTTTAAACCACTTTTTATTCTTTCACCTCATATTCATATCATCTTCTATCACTTAAGCTGAGTAGACTATTTTTTTTTTTTTTAAAGATTTTATTTATTTGACAGAGACACAGTGAGAGAGGGAACCCGAGCAGGGGGAGTGGGAGAGGGAGAAGCAGGCTTCCCGCTGAGCAGGGAGCCGACGTGGGGCTCAGTCCCAGGATCCTAAGATCATGACCTGAGCCGGAGGCAGATGCTTAATGACTGAGCCACCCAGGGGCCTCTGAGTAGACGGTTTAAAAATTAAAATAATTTAGGAAGCAAAGTAGAAAATATATAGTTGAGAGGACTTTGATAAGTATGTTATACAGCTTGTATGGTTATTTAAATTACTAAAATTAAGACTAAATTTTCCAGAGAGGCAGTCTTTTTAAAATTTTGTAATTTAAATGGTAAATAGAATACAGACAGAATCTGCAAAGAACTTTCTTTGTAGTGGAAGTATACCACAGTGTATTTTCAGTGATAACATACTTTAAGACTATGTTGTTACAGTAAAGTAAATGTATGCATGAATTTCCCTGAGAATGTTATTTTGGGTGTTCTGATTGTTGAAAACACTTTGCATATTAATATTAGCCTGTATATAGTTAATATAATTCAGTGTGAAAATAAACTGTTTGTGAACATGTGGAGTCTGTCTAATGCAAATCTAACACATTTTGTTCTCCTTAAATTAGGCTAGAGATGGGAATGACTATAGCTTGGGACTGACTCCAACAGGAGTCCTTGTTTTCGAAGGAGAGACCAAAATTGGCTTATTTTTTTGGTAAGCAGAGTTAATGTTACAGATACTTATTGTTTTGTTTTTTTAATGAGTAAAAAACATCTCTGTCAAGTTAGTACATAAAATTGAGTTTGAAAATAAAATTCTGAAAAGATTGTAAATGAAAAGCTATATTCTCCCATCATGCTCCTTACCCATCTTTAGTCCCACCCCCCAGAAGTAAATTTTAAACTCTTCCATCCATTTTTCCATTAGTTTCAGGGTATGTCAGCATACATCTCTTGATATATTTTATATTTTTACATGTTTTAAGTGTCCACGAGGACACTCTGCTGTTATGTAGTTATATCACTGTTTTTAGTACTTCTTATTCCACAGGCAGTTTCATTACTCTCTACTCCGTGGTGTGTAAAAGGAGGATATTTACCCCTCCCTTTAAGCTGTGCTTCTCTTTTTAGGTCCCAACTTCTATCATTCATATTTTTAAATTATATTTGCATTTTATATCGAGGATAGATTTTTTTTAAGATTTTTTTTTAGAGATTTATTTATTTGACAGAGATCACAAGTAGGCAGAGAGGCAGGCAGAGGGAGAGGTAGAAGCAGGCTCCCTGCTGAGCAGAGAGCCCGATGTGGGGCTCCATCCCAGGACCCTGAGATCATGACCTGAGCCATAGGCAGACGCTCAACTGACTGAGCCACCCAGGTGCCCCTCGAGGATAGATTTTACTTGGATTTTGTAGCCATAGTTAAGTTCTTCACGTCTTGCCTGGTTTGTTCTAAAAATTGAAATCAGGAAATAGTGTTCATATTGTTATTCCTGTGTTAGAATTGGTGTAGAGCTTCGTAGTGTACCAGTGTTACATACAGGAGCTGAAGATGGGTCCCGGTGTTGTTTACTTCTTCACAGCATGCCAGGATTGTTAGCTCAAAGCCCACCAGCACGAAACTCAAATTCCTATACACCCAATTACTTTGCATATAGCCCAATAGGTATATTTTTAATGACTTAGAGCCTGCCTGCTTTGCATGTCCCACTGTAAGCTGTACCTGACGTCAGCTAGTCTTAGATAAGACAAATCCTGTAACTCTGAAAGACCTCAAACCACTACTGCTGTTCAGAGTTCTCTGACCCAGACACTCCCAGCTTGCTGCTGAATGCCATTGAGTAGACATCTAAGCCTCATCTCTGATTCCCCTCTCCTACAAGTTCCCTTGCCTTCTTCCCCTTATTTGGTGGTAACTTTGTGCAGCCACCTCTGGAAGGTCTCCTGTAGTCAAAGGCTTACCTTCTCATGCATCCCTGTTCAAACACCTTAGTAAAGTTTATTGTACAATACTGCTGTCTCATGATCCTGTCTTTCTTTTGATCAGTCCAGAAATCCTTGAACTCACAACTGGGATTACATTTATTTTTTCCTCTGTAGGTTTTTGTTTTTCCCAAAGTTCTTGGCTCCCCCACCCCCCGCCAAGCCACCACTCTCGCATACCCCACACAACCCTTTGAATTACCTGCCTTTGTCTTATCCTTAGGTTCTTTCAAATCCTCAGGATTGCATTGAATGATTCTTCTGTTCCAGTTGGAACTGTCTGCTCTTCAGGCTACTCTGCAGCTTTTATCTGTTTCCTCAGCTAGGATCCTTTGTGTCTTCTTCCCATGTTTTCCTTTCTTTCCTTTTGTTTATTCCAATCTATATCCTTAAGTACCTGCCTAAGAAAAGAGGGGTGTAGGAGGTAAATTGTTTGAATCCTTGGATACCTTAAAATGGTTTATTCTTCTCTTATGCTTTCTTTCTTTTTTTTTTTTTTAAAGATTTTATTTATTTATGTGACAGAGAGAGACACAGCGAGAGAGGGAACACAAGTAGGGGGAGTGGGAGAGGGAGAAGCAGGCTTCCCGCGGAGCAGGGAGCCCGATGCGGGGCTCGATCCCAGGACCCTGGGATCATGACCTGAGCCGAAGGCAGACGCTTAACCGACTGAGCCACCCAGGCGCCCCTTCTCTTATGCTTTATTGATAATTGGGCTGAGAATAGAATTTTGGGTTGAAGATTATTTTCCCTCAAAAAGTTGAAGATAATATTTCATTTATTTTTGAAAACAAGTGTCTCTGCTAGGGACTTTCTGAGAGACTTCAGTGGAACACCTTCATAATTGTCCCTCTATAGGTGAAGGAGCTCTGGGGTATTTATTTACCCAGTCCTTGAGTGTTAATTCTCTGACACTTATAGCTTGCCCTGTGGGCAGATGGAACACACTTCATGGCCAGAGAATGCTGTAGGTGGTGAGATAAAGAAAGCATCTTTTGTACCACCTCTTTTAAGGTTGTTGTGAGAATCTTTTGAATTAATACATGTAAAACACTTAACAGGAGTACCTGACACTTCATAGGCATTATTATTTGTTACACTTAAATAAGTGCTAGCTCTTCCCCTCCTCCTCTACATGTTATACTTAACTTGTTTAGTACAACTCTTGTAAACAAGTTATGTCTTACAATTATATACATATATATAATTTTTAAAGACTTTATTTGACAAAGAGAGACACAGCGAGAGAGGGAACACAAGCAGGAGAGTGGGAGAGGGAGAAGCAGGCCTCCCGCAGGGCAGGGAGCCCAATGCGGGGCTCGATCCCAGGACCCTGGGATCATGACCTGAGCTGAAGGCAGACGCCCAATGACTGAGCCACCCAGGCGCCCCTACAATTATATCTTTTATATAGATTATATTTGAAAATTAGAATGAGAGTTGTATTGTTTTGACATTCACAGTTTATAAAAGTACAGAGTTCACATGTGGTAGGTTGTTGAGGATTTCAGTACAGGTGGGAGATAGAGTTGGAAAAGGGGCTATAAAGTGAGGTTTAAAAAAATTTTTTTTTTTTTTTTTTAAAGATTTTATTTATTTATTTGAGACAGAGAGAATGAGAGACAGAGAGCATGAGAGGGAGGAGGGTCAGAGGGAGAAGCAGACTCCCTGCCGAGCAGGGAGCCCGATGCGGGACTCGATCCCGGGACTCCAGGATCATGACCTGAGCCGAAGGCAGTCGCTTAACCAACTGAGCCACCCAGGCGCCCTAAAAATTTTTTTTTTATAAGATTATAGATGTACTTCTCAAACCAAAATTGATACAGAAAATAGAGTTGAAGGCTCTAATCAAGAATTTGTTTTCCTTTATGCCTTTTAACAAAGCTCTATAGTCTTTTCTATATCTAGTTCTTATGCTCGTGCTTTACACTAGGCCTTGAGAATCTCTTGTACCATAGCTGGCAGCCTATAAAATACATGTATGGATTTCCTCATTTTCTTTTTTTCTTAACATTTTTAATGTCTGATATATGTGCAGCATTGGTTTTATTAGAGATACTGCTTTTGAAATGTTTTTTTCTGTTATCCTAAATATTTTTTAGATTAGAGGCTTTGTTGGTGGGCAGTACAGGTTATGTCTATCCTATTACCAGTTTTCATTTCAGCAGTTAGATGATTAATATGCTAGAAGTAACAACAAACATTTTCTTTTAATTTAGAGGACATTTACTTGAAATCTGGCTTTTATTCTGATATTGTTATAGGCCCAAGATAACCAGATTGGATTTTAAGAAGAATAAATTAACCCTGGTGGTTGTAGAAGATGATGATCAGGTAGGAACTTTACATTACTTTTTTTTTTTTTTTTTAAGATTTTATTTATTTGAGAGAGACAAAGATGCATTACTTTTTAAACAATGATGATGTTATGTGGTAACTCAAGTCTAATAATCTTTAGTAAAGCCTTCTAAATTAAGGATTACTTTTTTTTTTTTATGTTAACTCTAGCTCCTAATTATTAGATACCCGCAACATGGATGTATCTCAAATGCATTATGCTAGGTGAAAGAAGCCAGACTCAGAAGATAATGACTTGTATGGTTTCATTTATATGACGATCTGGGAAGGGCCGACCTGTAGTAATAGAACAAATCACTGATTGTTTGGGATTAGGGAGAATGGGGAGGCCTGCCTACAAAGGAACAGCATAGAGAATTTGGAGGCATGAGAGAACTATTCTGTAACCTGATTTTGGTGGTAGTTGCTAGACTCCATGCATTTGTCAGAACTCGCAGAATTATGAATAAATAAAAGTAACTTTATTGCATGCAAAGAAATAAATTGAAAAACATATATTCATGTAGATGGATATAGATAAAAGCAAGTTGGGCAAATGTCAAAAAGACTTGGATGCACATGGTGTGTGAGAAGGACTATTTAACAGAGAACCTAAAAGAAGATTCTGAAAATTAAAACAGTAATTTTGCAAGTTTCAAGTTTTCTTTCTTTTTTTTTTTTATTAAAGATTTTATTTATTTATTTGACAGAGAGAGAGATAGCAAGAGCAGGAACACAAGCAGGGGGAGTGGGAGAGGGAGAAGCAGGCTTCCTGCCGAGCAAGGAGCCCGATGTGGGACTTGATCCCGGGACCCTGGGATCATGACCTGAGCCAAAGGCAGACGCTTAACGACTGAGCCACTCAGGTGCCCAAGTTTCAAGTTTTATCACCAAGGTATATGCAAAGGATTGCCCCGTCACACAGCTTAGAAGGAAATCAAAGAGGCAATAGAGCATTTTAAAAGGAAATCTATTGATGGTACAGAGGATAATCATTATATTATCAACAAATGAATTGAGAATGACTCAGAAGAGGCAGATTTCATATCTAAAAACTTATTTTACAGATATTTTCCTTTTTATGTAAGCATTGTGTGATTCAGTGATATTTGTCTCTAAACCTAAAGGCAGTCCTGAAGAAGAATAAAATATAATTCTATGTGATAAGGAAATATGGTCATAATTGGTGACACTTGTTCTCATTTGGGCCATAAGATAATTGTGCATCTTACAATTAGTGGCATTTTAGATTTGATCTTACATAGTATTAGCCTTTTGGATCTCTTTTTGAAGGTATTTTATACACGCATACACACACGCACGCAAATGTGTATATCAGTTCTTTTTTATACAGAAGTTACTATGCCTTTAAACTGTTCTGTACTAATTCTTTTTAAACTTCACATTATAACTTCTGGAATCTTCCATATGACTATATAGAATGCTGCCTTTTTTTTTTTTTTTTTTTTTTTAGATTTTTTTTTTTTTTCAGTGAGAGAGGGGAAACAAGAACGGGGGGGGGGGGGGGGGGGGAGGGAGAAGCAGGCTTCCCGCTGAGCAGGAAGCCCGATGTGAGACTTGATCCCAGGATCCTAGGATCATGACCTGAGCCGAAGGCAGACGCTTAACGACTGAGCCACCCAGGCGCCCTAGAATGCTTCTTTGTTCTTGTTTAAAAAACAAACTAAACTGCATAGTTTCTACTGTATGGGTGTACCCTAATTTATTTAATAAATTCTCAGTTAACATTCAGTACATATGCATGAATTTATACATTGGCAAGTGTCTGTAGGATAATTTCCTGCAGGTGGATTTGCTGGTTCAAATGTGCATTTGTCCTGGGTACAGAGATCTATCAAAGATGAAACCTCTTTCCTCAGAATAAGTTGTCACATTTTTATCTGGAAGGTGAAGAATGGAATTTCATTGTAGGTTTGATTTTTATTGCTGTTTATTATGAGTGATATTGAACAACTTTTCATACATTTGAGTTCTTTGTATTTCCTTTTCTCCAAACTCTTTATTCATACATATCCTTTGCATATTTTGTCATTTGGCCTTTTTCTTACTGGTTTTACCCTTTGTCATAGAAACTGTAAATATTTTATCTAATAGTTGTTTGTCTTTTAACATTCCTTATTATGATTTTTGCCATGTACTTAAAAAACATTTATTTTTTTTTAAGATTTTATTTATTTATTTGACAGAGACATAGCGAGAGGGAACACAAGCAGGGGGAGTGGGAGAGGGAGAAGCAGGCTTCCCACTGAGCAGGGAGCCCGATGTGGGGCTCGATCCCAGGACCCTGGGATCATGACCTGAGCCAAAGGCAGAGCCTTAATGACTGAGCCACCCAGGCACCACAAAAAAATTTTAAATAGGCAAATTTATCAATCTTTCAAGGCAGTCTTTCAAGGATTTTTCCTGCTTTGAGGTTATACGCTTTCCCATGTTTTTTTCTGTGTGTATTTTTTGTTGGTAAGTTTTATTGAAGTGTAACATACATTCAGATAAGTGCAAAAACAAGTGTGCAGCTTGTTGGATTTTCACAAACACCTGTATGGCCAGCACCCAGATGGAGAAAAAAATAGAACACTGGCAGAATGATATGCTCTCCTTTGTGCCTCCCACCAGGTACAGGCCTCCAAGGGTAACAACTGTTCTCCTGACTTTAACACCATACATTGGTTTTTGTTTATATTTTGAACTTTATCTAAATGAAACCTGACTATTCCCTTTGTGTCTGACTTATGTATTTAAACAATGCATTTGTGAGCCGCAGCCCTCTTGTAGCAGGTTGCTATAATTGGCTCATTCTTACTGTTATATAGTATTCCATTTTATGTATAGACCACACTTTTTTTTTTTTTAAAGATTTTATTTATTTATTTGACAGATAGCGAGAGAGGGAACACAAGCAGGGGGAGTGGGAGAGGGGGAAGCAGGCCTCCCGCGGAGCAGGGAGCCCAATGTGGGACTCAATCCCAGGACCCTGGGATCATGGCCCGAGCCGAAGGCAGACGCTGAGCCACCCAGGCGCCCCTAGACTACACTTATTTATCCATCCTGCTGTTGATGGACATTTGAGTTGTTAGTTTTCGTCACTTAGGAGTGCTGCTAAGACTAGGATATGCATGTGTTTGGCTTTTGTGGATACTACCAAACTGTTTTCAAAAAGTGTTTATACAAGTTTACATTCTCACCTGCAGTATAAGAGAGTTCCATTTGTTCTTTTTTTTGCTAATGTTTGATACTCTCTTTTTTCATGTTAGCCATTCTGGTGGTAGAATGATTTTGTGGTTTTCATGTGCATTCCCCTGATGATTATTTGTTCAGCACTTATTTATATATTTATTGAATATTTGGGTATTCTCTTTTGTGCTTGTTCAAGTCTTTTGCTCATTTTTCTATTGGGTCATGTGCTTTTTTCCTCCTTGAAGTTCTTCATATATTCTGAACATCAGTTCTTTGCAGATATATGTGTTGTAAGTAGCTTCTCCTTGGCTTGCCTTTTGACTCCCTTAATAGTATGTTTTGGGTAGAGCATCTTAATTTTAAAGTAATAGAATTCATAAATTTTTTCCATTGTGGTCGGTACTTTCTGAGTCTTAAAATTTAAGAATCTTTGCCTATATCAGAGTCATGAGGAAACTACATATGGAGTTTATGTAATATTTTAAAATGACAGAATAGTTTAACTTATATTGAAAGTATACTGGAAAGTACAAAAAATATCATAAATGTAATATCCATGTCACTCATCTAGATTAACACTTTCGTCATTGCTGCTTCAGACTTATCTCTTAGAAATAGGTAAATTAATAACAGTTTATTCAGTATAGCTGAGGTCTAACCCTCTAGTTTGTCCCTTTCTTTCCTGTAGCTGGCCATCATTCTTGGAGGGTATCATTCTCATACTTTCTTTTTCCAAATATAAATACATCATAATACATGGTGGAATTGTTTTGAAAGTTTACATAAATCATATATATATATATTTTTTTATTTTTGCAGTTTCCTTATTTCACCTAAACAGGTGTAGCCATGTAGACCAGTTCATTCATTTTAACTTACATATTCTGTAATATGAATAAACAATAGTACATTCATCTTTTATTCATTTATCTTTTTGTATAGTTTTAAAAGATGTTATTTATTTGATAATTTCTCTTGGACATTTCGGGTTTTATGCCAATTTTTACTATTATAAATGAGATTGTGAAGAAAATATATGGGTATAAATTTTGGTGTTAAAATCTTTTACCTTAGAGAGATGGTAAAGCTTAGTTGTTACAAACAGGTTCTGGAGGACAAATAGTTAGGTTCAAATTCTGGTTTCCTCTTTGTGACCTTGGGCTTTATTTCTTGAGCTTCAGTTTCCTTATCTGTGAAATGATGCTAATGATATTATCTGCTCATTGAATTAATCCATATGAAATCCTTAGAAAAATGCCTGTAATGTTAATTATTATCATTAGATTCCTGCGAGTATGGTTACTGTGACGAGGAATGTGCACATTTTTAAGTTTTTTGATATATATTGCCAGATCTTGTATGATCCTTTACATTATAAATATATATCCCAAAGCCTCAGTTTTTGTTTCTCTGAGAAATGAGACCACTTAAGTAGGGAGGACCCCTTTAGGAATAATTTTATATTGGCTGTGAAAGTGGACAGCTTGATTTCAACTCTGCCTTTTTACGTAGGTAGCTAGAGAGAGTGAGTTTCAGGGAGCAAACTAGATGCTTTATTATTTGGTTCTTGGTATTGCTGTGGTTGTATTTGTAGCTGAGTTACAAGGGGCAGAACTGTTGGACCTAATAATTACCTGTCTTTACATCCTTTTCTTTTTCAGGGCAAAGAGCAGGAACATACATTTGTCTTTCGATTGGATCATCCAAAAGCATGCAAACATTTATGGAAGTGTGCTGTGGAACATCATGCATTCTTTCGTCTCCGAGGCCCGGTCCAAAAGAATTCTCATCGATCGGGATTTATTCGACTAGGATCACGATTTAGATATAGGTGAATGTCAATAGCTGCTTGCTATATCTTATGTTCTTTCATAAAGCCAAGAAGTTTAGGCTAACTTCTCATTTTACAGATGTAGAAACCAAGGCATAGAGAAACAAAGTGGTTTGCCAGTGTTTTCACTGACCAAAATAAAAGACAAAGTGGTATTGTTATTGGTTGTAATTTCCTGAATAGACAGGAAAGCATTATACTGGTATCACGGATTTTATATTCCTCTTAACATTTACTTTATAGATTAACCCCCAGATTAAATTCATATAACAAGAGCTTTAAGGAGTCTTCATGCAATAGCTGACTGCCATATAGAAAAAGGGTATTTGTTCTGCACTGAGAGGAAAATTAATCCTGGGTAACATTTCTGGTCCTTTATAAACCTGAAGTTACGTTATTTTTATGGACTCCTTGTGTGTTGGTCATAAGTTAAAAATGTTTTGGTTTACCTGAGAGTAGATTATTGATTATGAGTTTTCAACATGCCCCGAGAGTCACTGTGATTTAAAAAACAAATGGATAATAATCAGTATTGTGGCAAGTTGATTGTGTGGAATTCATGAAAGTAGAGCTTCTGTTCTACCTATGTTAAAAGTGAGGAGGCATTTCTTAAGAAAATTTGAATGAAAATCAAAGAGAGTGGGAAAATAGTTTTAAATATTTCTGGAAAGTTTCTGAAAAGTGTATCACAATTAGAAAAAAATAACAAAATCTTGAGTTAATAGCAAACTGCATGAGGTGAGTGAATGGGGAGAGGAAAGGAGTTGCATAAGATACAGATATTCCAAAGTTATTCAATACGTTCCTAGGCACATGCATGCTTAGGAAAAAACAATATAATTTGCATGTTGCATATTTCACACAAGCCTAAAGAGTAGAAAAATGATGTGGTAAAAAGAGACATCAAGGCTATTAGTAGTAGTTACTTCAGGATGAAGCTCAGGATGGTTCGTTTAAGGACTAACTTAATGTAGACTTTCTCTCATAGGTATCTGATTACTGTAGGCCTCAAATTCTCTTACTCCTCTTAATATGCCTCATTTATTTTAGTGGAAAAACTGAATATCAGACCACAAAAACCAATAAACCAAGAAGATCAACATCCTTTGAAAGAAGACCCAGCAAACGATACTCTAGACGAACTCTACAAATGAAAGGTGAGATGCAACCTTGTTTCAAAAGACTATTCTTCCTTGATAGTCCATCATGTGCTGGAAATGTTTACTTGAAAGGAAGTTACCTCAACCTTAAGTTAATTCCAGTCAACTGTGAAGTACCCTTACTAACTTTGGTTATGACACAATCAATATAAGAAAATAGAAGGGGGTGCCTGGGTGGCTCAGTCATCTGCCTTCAGCTCGGATTAAGCGTCTGCCTTCAGCTCGGGTCATGATCTCAGGGTCCTGGGTTTGAGTCCTGCATCAGGCTCCCTGCTTAGCGGGGAGTCTGCTTCTCCCTCTACCCCTACCCCCTGCTCGTGATCTCTCTCTCTCTCAAATAAATAAATAAATAAATAAAATCCTTTTTTAAAAAAAGAAAAAATAGAAAGAAAAATTGCCTGTATTGTTGTTGAGATTAAACTTTATGTTAATCCCAATTCAGGTACTATTTTGAGTTTGTGTTCGGTTTTTGTTCATATTAACTATTTTAGTTCTATAGAGTAACACTTTCCCTTCTCTTTTTGACTTCCAGATTTCATTAATAATAATCTCCTAAATGCCCTTAAGAACTTAAAAAAAAAAACATTGGTATAGGATGAATAAATTTGAAGTAAAAATTATTTCATATAGTATTATAATATTAGGATTCTTTTAAATAGTGTTTAAATTTAAACATCAATATATATTTAACTTTATGTAATAAAAAGCATGATTTACTTGAGAAACTAAAAGTTATGGTTGGTTTTGAATCTGAGTTAGTATTAAAGTACAGGTTGAGTTTTTAGTATGTCTGACTAGGGTCATCCCAGTTGTCCAGAAACATCTGCCGTGACCTGATGTTTGGCATAAAAAACTCATTTATATTCATAATTTTTGTTTGGTATTACTATAAATTAAAGAATACATAACTTTTAATGAGACCATTTTAGTTCGTGGTGATTTGAAACCCTCAGTTACCTCTTATTTTCCACTGACAGTGTTTTATTGTCACCTCACTCTAGGAGGCTTGCAGGTGGTTCTGTTTTAAAAGAAGATGTTATTTTATTGCTTGTTTTAAAAATGGAAGTAATTGTCATTATTGATTTTAATGATGTGAATCCTAGAACATTTTGTGAAATGACGGTTTTTGAATCTATAATTGGGAAATATGGCTTAAAAACTCCCTAGATTTACTTTTATGAATAGTTAAGCAGTTTACCATGTAAGCGGAAACTAATGGGACATTTTCTTTTTTTTCCTCTGTCAGCAAGTACAGCAAAACCTGAAGAACTCAGGTGAGTAATGACTTACAATTTAGGAACAGAATTTAGAATTTAGCATTTATGTAGTTGCTATCATTAATTAAACAAATATTTGTTGAAGACTTGTCAACGTGTTAAGTTTCCCTGAGCATTGGGACTGTAGCAGGGAACAAAAATATACATAATTCCAGATAAAATTGACACAAAGAAAAATAAAGCAGTTTAAAGAAATAAAGGGCAGGGGTGGGGATGGATGTGTTATTTATAATGAGAATGACATACATTTGTTATTGGCCTGTCACCGAGGATATAAAGATGAATAAATTAGGGTTCTTATGCACAAGGAGCTCAAAGAACAAAGGTTTATTTGCAGATAAGCAATTAATTTTATTCCTGGGATAATCCCCACTTGGTCATGGTGTATAATTCTTTATATCATATGTTGCTGGATTTGGTTCACTAGCATTTTGTTGTGGATTTGTATGTGTGTGTATATATATATTATTTTTTTTTTAAGTTTTTTTTTTTTTTTTAATCTATTTTGACAGAGGGAAAGAGAGAGAGCACAAGCAGGGGGAGTGGCAGGCAGAGGGAGAGGGAGAAGCAGGCTTCCCGCTGAGTAGGGAGCCTGATGCGGGGCTTGATCCCAGGACACTGGGATCATGACCTGAACCGAAGGCAGCTGCTTAACTGACTGAGCCACCCAGGCGCCCCTGTATGTGTATATTTGTTGAAGACACTGGTCTATAGTTTTCCTGTAATTCTGCATCTGATTTCGGTATCAGGATAATTTTGGCTTTACAGAATGAGTTGAAAATGTTTCCTTTCTGTTTGGGGGTGGCGGGGGGAAGAATTTATAAAAGAATTGGCATTCTTCTTTAAAGAATTCACCATTATAAAGGCCATCTTGCCTGGACTTTCTCGTTGTGTAAAGTTTTAAAATTCCTACTTCAGTCTCTTGTTACAGATCCATTCAGATTTTATTTTTCATTTTGACTCAGTTTCTGTCTTTCTGAAATTTGTCCATTTCATCTAAGTTACCTAATTGGTGGCATGCAGTTGTTCATGTTTACTTCCTTTTCCTTTTTATTTCTGTAAGGTTAGTAGTGATGTTCCCTCATTCATTTCTAATTTTAGTAATTTGAGGGTTTTTCCCCCTCCTTGGTCAGCTGAGGTAAAGGTTAGCCCATTTTGTGGGCCTTTTCAAAAAACCCGCTTTTGATTTCACTGATTCTTGTCTGTTTTTCAAGTTTATTAAATTTTGCTCTGATATATTCTTTCTTTTTTTTTAATTTTTAAATTTAAAGTAGGCTTCACGCCCAACATGGGGCTTGAACCCATGACGCCAAGATCAAGAGTTGCATGCTCTACCCACTGAGCCAGCCGGCTGCCTGTGATACATTATTTCATTTCTTATACTTGCTTTAGGTTTAGTTTTTCTCTTTCTGGTGTCTTAATGTGGGAAATTAGGTTATTTGAGATCTTTATTATTTTTTTTTTCTAAATTATTTATTTGAGAGAGAGAGAGAGAGTGTGTGTTGTAGTGGGGGGGGTGCAGCAGGGGACTAGGGTTAGGGACAGGCAGACTCTGTGCTGAGCATGGAGCCCGATGCAAGGCTCGATCTCACGACCCTGACATCATGACCTGAGCCGAAATCAAGAGTTGGGCACTTAGCTGACTGAGCCACCCAGGTTCCCCATTCTTTTTTTTTTTTTTTTAAGATTTTATTTATTTATTAGAGCATGAGCAGGGGGGAGGAGGCAGAGGGAGAGGGAGAAGCAGACTCCCCCGCTGAGCAGGGTGCCTGATGCAGGGCTTGATCCCAGGACCCTGAGATCATGACCTGAGCCAAAGGCAGATGTTTAACCGACTGAGCCACCCAGGTGCCTCCAATTCTTTTTTAATATAAAACATTTATTGCTATAGATTTTCCTCCAACCACTGCTTTAATCACATTCCATGTTTGGTGTGTTTTATTTTCATTTTTATTTATCCCAAATTATTTTCCAGTTTCTCTTTTGATTTCTTCCTTGACCCTTTGGTTACTTGGGAGTGTGCTCCTTGATTTCCACACATTTGTGAATATTTAAAATTTTCCTTTGTTATTTTTTTGTACTTTTACTCTACATGGTTAGAGGACATACTTCATATGATGTTGATCCTTATAAATTTATTGAAACTTTTTTATAGCTTAACATAAGATTTATCTCAGAAAATGGTCTAAACGCACTTGAGAAGAATGTGTATATTCTGTTTTTGAGTGTAATGTTCTTTTTATACTGCTCAGGACTTCTCTTTCATTACTGATCTTTTGCTGAGTTATCCATTATTATTATTTTTTTTTTAAGATTTTATTTATTTATTTGAGAGAGAGAGAGAGAGAGCACATGAGAGGGGGGAGGGTCAGAGGGAGAAGCAGACTCCCGAGCAGGGAGCCCGATGTGGGACTCGATCCTGGGACTTCAGGATCATGACCTGAGCCGAAGGCAGTCGCTCAACCAACTGAGCCACACAGGCGCCCTGAGTTATCCATTATTAAGAGTTAGGTTTTGAAGTCTCCCAGTTATTGTCACTTAGTTGTCTGTTTCTCCCTTTAATTCTTTCAGTTTTTGTTTCATATATTTTGGGGCTTTTTGTTAAGTGCAGATATCTTTATAATTGTTTGGTTCTTTTATTATGATGAAATGTCACTCTTTTTCTCTAGTAATTTTTTTTTGTTTTGAAGTCTTTTTTGTTTGATTGGCAGTCCATTTTTATTCTGGTTGCTTTTCCATGGTATATTACTTTTATCAAATTTGGGAAGTTCTCAGCCATTATTTCTTCAAATGATCTCTTTTCCTTTCTCACCTCTCCTTCTGGGACTCCCATTACATGCCTGTTGTTACATGTGATGGTGTCCCACAGATATCTGAGTTCATTTTTCTTCATTCTTTTTCTTTCTGTTACTCAGACTAGATAATTTCAGGTGACCCATTTCAAGTCATTGATTCTTCCACCTTCTCAAATCTCCTGTTGTGGCCTTTCAGTTAATTTTATATTTCAGTTATTGTACATTTCAAGTTAAGAATTTCCCTATTTGATTCTTATCTATAAATTCTCTGTTTAATGATATTTTCTTTTTGTGGAGACAGTGTTCCCATACTTATTTCTTTAGATTTGATTTTTTAGTTCCTGCACATATTTAAAATAGCTGATTTAAGTGGGTTGCTTGGAGAGTGTTCCATCTTCTTGGCCATACTCATGTGGAGTAAAGCTTTCACCACATTGAACTTGGGGGAGTAGGGAATGAGAGCAAATTGTGACTCAAATGCCAGACTCAGCTCTGAGATTTAGTAGATTTTCTTGAATAAATGTTTATTCACTGATGTATGCTTTTTTTTTTTTTTAAAGATTTTATTTATTTATTCATGAGAGATAGAGAGAGAGAGGCAGAGGCAGAGGGAGAAGCAGGCTCCCTGCGGAGCAGGGAGCCCGATGCGGGACTCGATCCCAGGACCCTGGGATCATGACCTGAGCTGAAGGCAGACGCTTAACTGACTGAGCCACCCAGGCGTCCCCTGATGTATGCTTTTTAATGATTTTTTTTTAAAATAATTTTCCCCAGCTAAATGTTCGTTTCACTGGGGAGAGAGTCCTCAAACCACCATTCCAGAAGTTCTACCTTTTTTTTTTTTTTTTAAGACTTTATTATTTATTTGACAGAGAGACAGCTAGAGAGGGAGGGAACACAAGCAGGGGGAGTGGGAGAGGGAGAAGCAGGCCTCCCGCGGAGCAGGGAGCCCGATGCGGGGCTCGATCCCAGGACCCTGGGATCATGACCTGAGCCGAAGGCAGACACTTAACGACTGAGCCTCCCAGGCACCCCCAGAAATTCTACTTTTGATGATGACTCATTAATTTTAATAGTACATATTACAATGTATAGTTTCATATAATGCTTCTCAACTGTTGGTATATGTCAGTTTCTTGGAATGTCTGTTGAAGTATCAGATTCAGGACATACTTGCAAATCTAGTTAACTCTTGAATTTGTCTACTGTTATATGGCAGATGTATGACTAGAGCTTCTTCAAAAGGAGAAATCGTTTGATTTGGGGTACTGAGTGAGTATGGTCAGCCTCTCCTTGAGATGCCCTTTTTTTTTTTTTTTTTTTCCCCACTTAGAAAACGATTAAAGTTGGGCTGTGATTAGTGATTCATCACAAAAGCACTTCTCCTGAAGTTTCTTTAGCTGTCAGTAGGCTGTTAAAAAATAATGAATCGAGTACGGAGGAAGTGAGCTATTCTCTCTATTGTGAATTTTTAATTGGGTAAAAAACAAAGTTTTCTGCCTTTCCTGAGTTGTACACTTTTACTTTCATTGTAGTTATTTATAAGCTATGCTTTTAAGAAAAATGATGGAGAAATGTTAGAGGTATTCTGTACTTTTTAAACTATTTTGTTTGTTTTTTGTTTAATGGATTATATCTTGCTTACCTGAAAGGGAGGCTGGGACAGAATATTAGAGCTTAAAATAAGAAAGATAACCTGGTGAATTTACCAAAATGTAAACAAAGTATTCAAGCAATAATATATAGTTGAAAAATTAAGGTTTTTATTTGCAAGAATTTGTCCTTTACAATTTTTCTGAGGGGCGCCTGGGTGGCTCAGTCAGTTAAGTGTCTGCCTTTGGCTCAGGTCATGATCTCAGGGTGCTGGGATCGAGCCCCACATTGGGCTCCTTGCTCATCGGGGAGTCTGCTTCTTCCTCTGCTCCTCCTTACCACTCCCCACCCTCCCTACCACTCATGCTTGCGTGCATTCTTTCTCTGTCTCTCTGTCTCAAATAAATGAATAAAATCTTTAAAAAAAAAATTTTTTTTTGGAAATATACATTTCTGACCAAAAACTTAATTAAGTATGACTATATAGTCTGTTTCTTAGAATTAAGATTAATTTAATTTTAATAACTAAGTTTTATTATCTTTGCTTGAAAAATGCTTTTGGCTCACAGACACATGAAAAAGTGCTCAACATCACTCGGCATCAGGGAAATCCAAATCAAAACCTCAATGAGATACCACCTCACACCAGTCAGAATGGCTAAAGTTAACAAGTCAGGAAAGGACAGATGTTGGTGGGGATGCGGAGAAAGGGGAATCCTCCTGCACTGTTGGTGGGAATGCAAGCTGGTGCAGCCACTCTGGAAAACAGTATGGAGGTTCCTCAAAAAGTTGAAAATAGAGCTACCCTACGACCCAGGAATTGCACTATTGGGTATTTACCCCAAAGATACAAATGTAGTGATCCAAAAGGGCATATGCACCCCGATGTTTATAGCAGCAATGTCCACAATAACCAAACTATGGAAAGAGCTTAGATGTCCATCAACAGATGAATGGATACAGAAGATGTGGTACACACACACACTGGAATATTACACAGCCATCAAAAAATGAAATCTTGCCATTTGCAACTATGTGGATGGGACTAGAGGCTATTATGCTAAGTGAAATAAGTCAGTCAGAGAAAGACAAGTATCATATGATCTCACTAACATGAGGAATTTGAGCAACAAGGCAGAGGATCATAGGGGAAGGGAGGGAAAATGAAACAAGATGAAACCAGAGAGGGAGACAAACCATAAGAGACTCTTAATCTCAGGAAACAAACTGAGGGTTGCTGGAGTGGAGGGGGGGCGGGATGGATGGGGTGGCTGGGTGACAGACATTGGGAAGAGTATGTGCTGTGGTGAGCGCTGTGAATTATGTAAGACTGATGAATCACAGACCTGTACCCCTGAAACAAATAATACACTGTACGTTAATAAAAAAAAAAAATAAAAGGAAAAAATGCATTTGGCTCTGGAAAGCACAACAGAAATGGGATATTTAAGCAATGATACTTTATTGTTATTATTTTTTACAATAAACTTTTAGACGTGAAATGTAGAGGGGGACCCAGCTCTCCTGAAGGTTATTTACCACTCTTCATAACACTGCTTGAGAGAACCTGAGTTTGGACTGGCATGAATGCCCTTTCATTTTTGCCCTTGTAGTTCTGTTTGCATGAACAGTTTTGCTCCAGTGAACCAGGGAATACAGTACTGTTTGAAAAAGCACAGCTATTTGACCTAAAAAGCTTCTTGACCTTGTAATGTGCCTATTTGAGTAACAGGTTTTTAAAGTGGCTGATGTCAGCGGTTTTCCTTATACTATTTTATTTCCTAACTATTCCCTATGAGTCTTGACTAGTATAAAGTATCCTAAGAAGAGGTGACATTTTAAAGGATAGATAACATTTCAATGATTAATACTTTTTGTACAGGCTTAGCTGACAGAATCTTGAAGACGGAAAAGAGAGGAAAAAGAAGGAACGGAGGAGGAAGTGATGAATACAGAGAGCATAAGAGCAAAAGGGGTCAGTTATTACAGGTGGTCCTTTGAAAGGGGAAGCTTGGATTAGATCAGTAATGAGAAGTATTCATTCCTACTTTTGTGTTAGTGGAAGTGAAAGAATGTGTAATTATGAGAAAATAGTGCTTTCTACATTTCAAATTATTTGAAAACGGGGCTGTGATCCCATTGAGATCACATATTATAAGCACTTTTTTTCATGTTACTATTCATCTTTTATTTATCACTTGCTGGAGTTATTCTCAGTTAAAGGAAAGCTTCAAAGAGTAACCAAGGGGATCATCCAGCCAAGCAGGTTGGATGAGATTTCATAATATCTGGGATTATGGGTTACTTAAACCAGCATAATGTGTTCTGGGAGCGGTAGCATTAGTCCAAGGAAGTCATGCCTGACAGGTATATTCTTTGCAAATGTCTTGACAACAGTTATACACTAACCAGTATTTTTTTTTTTTGGTCGGTTTTATTTATCACTGTTCTTTGTGTTTTGCTAATATTAATGCATTTAATCCTCCTAACAGTTTCATGCAAATGAAGAACCTGAGGTTTAGAGAATAGAACTAGTGGTAGTGGTACAGCTCAGATTTGAATCCAGGCAATGCTACTGCAAGTTCTGGTGACTCAACTTGTGATAAGATGTAGGTAATAAAAAATAAGATATAAAATTGATTCACTTCTCATCACGTAGCTTTTAGCAAGACCTCTTCATTTTTTTTTTTTTTTAAGATTTTATTCATTTATTTGAGAGAGAGAGCATGAGTGGGGGTGGGCAGGGCGGGTCAGAGGGAGAAGCGGACTCAGGGAGGGAGTCTGATGGTGGGTCTCGATCCCAGCACTCTGGGATCATGACCTGAGCCGACCTGACTTAACCGACTGAGCCACCCAGGCGCCCCAGCCTCTTCGTTCTTGAGTTCTTTCTTAATTGGTTGTCCTTCATCAGATTGTTTTGCTCCCACCCCTCTGAGAAAGGCTCCTAGATGCTGTATTCAGAGTTTGGTTTGAGAAGCTTTGCCCATTTCCTTTTGTCTTTTCTTTTCTGTTTTTTTTTTTAAGATTTTATTTATGTGAGACAGAGCAAGCTGAGGAGGGAGCCTGACATGGGGTTTGATCCCAGGACCCTGAGATCATGACCTGAACTGAAGGCAGATCCTTAACCAACTGAGCCACCCAGGCACCCCTGGCCGTTCCCTTTTACTAGAATGACATCTTGGCTGGGTATAATATTATTATTTATTAAAGAAATATTATTTGTCCGAGAGAGAGAGCACAAGCAGGGGGAGAGGCAGAGGAAGAAGCAGACTCCCTGCTGAGCAAGGAGCCTGATGCAGGACTCGATCCCAGCACCCTGGGATCATGACCTGAGTTGAAGGCAGATGCTTAACCAATTGAGCCACTCAGGTGTCCTTGGGTATAATATTCTTGAATATTTCTATGAGGAGGTCTGTGCCAGCCAGATATTGGCAGTGATTTCCTTTTAATCTCCTTGGGGTACCTTAAGTATTCTTTCCTTATCCAGTAAGGGATTGAATGAATTTAATTCCCTGTCTCATTTTCCTGGAACATAGTGCTCTCATTAAATCTGTAGATTATTTTCTCACTTTCCAGGAATTGTGTGTGTGTGTGTCTATATATATGTATAAAACTTTGAACATATTTTCAGTTACCTTAGTTGAATTTTTTACCTCAGGATACATGTATGCTTATGTTAGAAGTTCTGAAGTCCATAAACTTTTTTTTTTTATTATGTTATGTTAATCACTATACATTACATAATTAGTTTTTGATGTAGTTTTTTATTATGTTAATCACCATACATTACATCATTAGTTTTTAACGTAGTGAAGTCCATAAACTCTTTATTCCCATCATTTTGTTGTGATAATATGTTATCTTTGAATTATTTCATTGAATGTTCTCTTTTTTTAGCTGTCCTGAGGTTTGTTTTTATTATTTTGTTTTAGATTATTTTTTAAGTGCTTTTTTGTGGGAAAGCGATGGAGGAGGGGAATGAATACAGCCTAAACTAAAAATTTAAAAACATAAATCATTTGGAGTAGAAAGCATACAGAGAGGTTTCTGACTTTAAGTTTATACTAAGGCCTTTTAAGTTATAAAATGTTGAGCTGTTGCTGACAGTGGAAAATCTTGAGAGGGTAGGAATATACAAAAGAAGTGACAGGTAAGGGGCACCTGGGTGGCTCAGTTGGTTAAGCGACTGCCTTCGGCTCAGGTCATGATCCTGGAGTCCCGGGATCGAGTCCCGCATCGGGCTCCCTGCTTGGCGGGGAGTCTGCTTCTCCCTCTGACCCTCCTTCCTCTCATGCTCTCTGTCTCTCATTCTCTCTCTCAAATAAATAAATAAAATCTTTAAAAAAAAAAAAGAAGTGACAGATAAGTTTATGTGGATATTTGTGCTCAATGCCTTGAATTTAAGGTATCATTTGTGCTGCTCTTCATTTTGCATCTTTGACAGATACTGTCCAATGAATAAACAAGATTAGTAGTGAACTACACATTTAAAGCACAAAATACAGGTATATGGAAATCTCAAAGGAACAGATTATAGAAAAACAAGTATTTGTCTATAAAAGCAAATGTTTTCTGGGCATCTTACATTTTAGTTTTAGGTTCCAACAGTAATTTTTTCTTTATTTGCAACAAAACAATGCCTTTAAAAATAAAACTACTTTCATTACTGTATGTATAATCTTACAATGTGAAGCCCTCGAATTTTATATATGGTTTTTTTAATAGATATTTTTCTCCATTACAGTGTTCACAATAATGTTTCAACTCAGAGTAACAGCTCCCAACAGGTGAGATCATACTAAGCTTCTAAACACTAGAATACTAGTTAATTATGACAAATAGTGGTATTATTAATTGTATTTTCATAGTGGTGTAACTTTGGGACGGTTTTGTGCGTTTTCTTTTTTTTAATCTGTAAAGTAGATAATGAAACCCTCTGTTATTATCTGAGATGTTGTAAATAGAATAGGTGCTCTATAGAACATTTTCTGTTCCTGTAAATCCTATTTAATGAATAAGATATTAATATTTAGTTAGATTATTATCTATCTCTGAGGTAGTACATAACATTCAAGCATTTGTTTGCACTATGTTGATAGTATTCCATTTTAATGTTCTGTTTATTGGTGAAGAAATCTTTTATCTAGGCAAAATAGATGATTTTTATAATTTTATAATCCACAGGCTTGGGGTGTGAGATCTACTCTGCCTGGGATTCCTTCTGTTCCCTCTGGTCCTGTGCTGGCAGAGATAGAGAATCTTCCAAGGAATCCTGGATTAGACCAGCATGACAGGAAATGGTTTGTTAACTCCTTAAACTGGAATAAAATGTTGCTTGCTTAATGGTATTCTAAATTCCCAACCACGATCTTAGAAGACTTTAAATATGATTGAAAGCAAATTATTCATATTTGTAAGCTGAACAGAAACATATTATTAAACAGTCATACTGGGTTTGGGAAAATAAAGGATATGTATGAAGAAGGGAATGCAATTATTTAATTGAAGAAATCAGATATCTCTCCTTATTTTGGTTAGCATGATTGGAAGTGGTGGGTGGTTCTCTGTTGAAAAGGACTTCAATGCTAGTCAGTAGAACCTTTTTTCAGATCAATAAGGAAAATAAGTTCATCATATGTTATTCCACACAACGTAATGCTAGTGCTTTGGATGTGTTTTTTCATTAAAAACTGAAGATAAGCCAAAAGGGAAACAAGATTATAATCTAAAAAAAATATTTTAATGCTTTTGGGGGATGGAGAGATAATCTGATGACAGAGAAGGTACTTTGTTTAGATTTCCAGGGTCTTTTTTTAAACATTCATAATTAGTACACAAATATGAATACTTTGTGGCTTATTGGAGTGTAATCAGTAGGGTTCATCATTTCCCAAATAAGTGTATGTGGCTTGGAGGGAATTATTTGGTTGAATGGTCATGTTGGTTGCATCTGTTCAAATTGTGTGTCTATGAAATGAACTTTGATAATTCATAGGATTTTTCTCTTTTTCTCTTGCTCTTAGTTTGTTTAGTCCCTGAAATCTAATGAGTTTCTGTGGTGATCTCAAGGTTTTGGTCAGCTTTCTGTGCAACCAGTTCTTCCTTCATGGTGGTGGGTCAACAGTGGTTGGTGATTATTTTCAGTCTTTGCTATGAAATTGTTTTTCACTGTTATTTTGGCTTAACTAACTTGCAAGATGCTTTGCTCTTTCGTGGTTGGGCGTATTTTTACTTCAGTTCCAAATAACTTGATTAATTTCTAAGATTGAGGGATTTTTTTTTTCTTTACCATTTTTTTCTTTTCCTTTTACCTGAGAGTGTGGTAGAGGGGTACTTTGTGTGTGTGCGCGCATGTGGGCACACACTTAAAGTATGAACAGTGAGGCTTCTAAATATCAAATTTAGTCTTTATTTTTTTAAGCCATTAAAGAGTTTCTTCAGTTTCTTACTGTAAACACAGCTCCAGTAAGCAGCTATGTTTTATGGCCTTGATGTTACCACCAAATCCTATTGGCAAGGAAACCAGACTTCACCTATAAAAGAACTCCCTTAGTACATGCTTACCTTTTATATTAATATGGAATGAGAATCTGGGAGGGGGTTTGCGTACTATATTATGACACTAAATCTTTATTCAGTTTTATAATTTTAATGGGCACATATTTAAATCTATTTAATTTGATTTATTAGGCACTCCGTAGTTCCTTTGACACAGCCTTTAAAAGAGACAATACTGAATCTGAGAGTATTTAATTTTAGGGAAAATGGAAAATTTGGAACTATGTGTCCTTCCATTATATACTTTTGCTGAGACCTCCTTTGCGGAAATGGAGTAAAATGGTGATCCTGAAAACCTGATGAGCCTCAGTGTGTGTCAGCAGTGGCATGGAACTGAATATAGAACTGTTCTGTCTTGGAGCCAGTGGATTCCCTAGCCTGAATTTAAAGTGCATTCTATATTTCACTTTTTGTTTCTGCATGCTTTTATTATTATTAATGCTCTTAAATGAATATAAAACAGTCCTCCTTTAGAAAGTGATAAGTTAATAAAATTTGGAAATGCTCCCAAGGTTTGAACAATTGGGCAGAATAACAGACTATTATCAGGTAGATAACTTCTAACCATTTTAATCTAAACCTACTTCACGTTCAGTTCTTTAGCTTTCTCTCAGTGGTGTCTTCTAAATGACACCATTATTTCAGTGAATGATTTGGTTTATCAATAATGTAGAATTATCTGATATTTAGAGTATCACCTTTGGAGAAACAATTTATGTATTACATCCATTAAACCATTTATAAACAACAACAAAAACAAAACTGAATAATATTTGGGAAATCTTGCATATATCAGGGAGAATATAAACCTAACTTAATTTCCTAAATTTTCAGAGACCATATATTGAGGGTCATGAATTTTATGGGATAGATCTGATGGACAAATTATATATCTGTTGAAGAAAAGATGATGATTTTATTGTAAAAAAAGCATTCAAGTTTGTTCTGAAAAATCCTTTTAGTTAATTTCAGTTTCCTTAAGGAAAAAAAGATGAGGATTCATGTTTTAGTTGAGTTAGAAAAATACTGTATTTAAAAATTTATCCTTAGACATCTTTTATAATTGGGTTGATTTTTTTTCTTTATAATTATCTTAAATATGTGCTGCCCTTTTTGCTGTGTTGCAAAACCTTGATTTTCTGAACTGTGACAAATGTTTCTTTCTACTGGAGGATCTAATTATTTCTCACCAGGAACTGCTTGTATGCATGCTTCACTCTCATAGTTCTGTAGGCCTATTCTATAGCACTGTGTGATAAGGGTATCTTACTATACTTACTAAACTGTTCCTTGGAGGGGCTTACAATTTCATCACATTATCTGTACCTGTTGAATTTGATTCTGAGGTCCTGTGAACTTTGATTATAGAAGGAACAATGATTCTCCATTGTTAATTGGAAACATTGACGTAAAATTACATTGCCTCTGAAGGTAGCTTTTTGTTTTTTGTTTTTTTAATGTTCTTTCTGAATTTTGTTTCCTGGATTTCAGTTTTGTGAAATCACTTAATTTGGGGAATAATTTTCATAGTTGCTCTTTTCTGTATGTGCCTTTGTCCATAATGTAGAAGTGTCCTTTTAAATACTTGAATTAAATTAGATCATAAATATTTTTTCCTTCTCATTAGAACTTCAAACAATATTTTTAACTTTGATTTTGGTACCAACATCAGGGACAGATAGAGTATTTTGTTCTCTGTGAAATTTCCTCGTTATTTAATTCACTTAACTGACTCTAATTACTTACTCATATTTCCATATTGAGCTTTTCCACTACATATAACTTTGTGGATTCTACCCCCCCACCCCCATTCTTGTAAGTCATTGCATGGAGTAGATGTCAGTAACTACTCATAGCAGTGGTGCATGCTGGTCACACTGCCTTTCTCCTTTATTACCTCTTACACATCCATTTTCTCCTATTCCTGTTGACTAACTGTGCTCCCCTCCCACTCCCCAACCATCCAGGCTCTCTGCTGCCAGTGACTGCTGTCAACGTGGTGGAAACCAGTGGAACACAAGGGCCTTGTCCCCACCCCAGCCTGCACATAGAAACTACACTGACTTTGTCCATGAGCACAATGTGAAGAATGCAGGAGTCCATCATGGTGTTCATTTTCCTGGCCATGCAGCCATGACTGAGATATGAGTGTTAAGCCCGTTAGACACTGGGACTCTTTGTCATGCAAGTTGATGGTATACATTTTCCGTACATAGAGGATTGATCACGTTAGGAGAATTTGGCAGAAATTACTTTATATTGAGTCACTACCTGTGTAGTGTTGTTTGTAATTGAATTCTTCTGTGAAAGGAAAAAGAATGTGAAGAAAGCTGTATGCCATCAATGATAATGACAATGCTTTTGTATTGAAAGGGTATGTATATATCATTGTAATTTTGGAAAGGTTTTTCATGATTTTAACATGTTAATACATCACTCAGAAGATGTCTCAGGAGAAGGTTTGTGTTTGTGTAAAAGCTGCCTGTTATCCTCTCATCCCATGCCATCCAAATAGATTGAGGTGAAAAGAATAAGACACACTAATCACAAGTGAGAAGGAAGCATAGTCCAGGCACGATGTATCAGCCTTTGGTGATATGATACTTTGATAAAGCCTGCTTTTCTATACCATTTTTAATACTTCTACAGTGACCCATGCCTTAATTTCAGTTAAGTGCCTAAGATTCTATAGTCATAATAAATGTAATTTTTAATTAAAAGCACTTTTACTTTTTAACAAGTATTTTAATTTACCGAAAGTAATGTGATTCATGTAAAGAGATAAACCTAAATGGTTACTTTTGCATGATTAACTAGTTAACTAGTGGTTAACTAAATTTAGTTACATTACTAATGAATGGTTGTACAAAATGGAAAATGTATTTACTTTTGTCTTTTCATTTTCTCTTTTTCATCTTATGCATCTGGTAGATTTCCCAGGTTTGCAGCAGCCTCGTAATCTAGCCTTGTACAACCTTTAGTAAAGCCCAAACCATATCGCTTTCAAATGGATTGGTTATATTACTATTTTGGTCCCTTATGAACTTCGAATGTAGTCATCTAAACTCTTTGATTTAATTCATAAAGGCAGATTATCTGGAAAAAGTACATTTCTAATGTAATGGGAACTGATACAAGGGAAGCATTTCTTTTGCCTTTCTGTAGTTTTTAGAAATTTTAACAAACCTTAAAACTATGTATATGGTAATTTGAAGATATATTATAGTCTGAGAATTCATAATAATAATCAAGATAATGAAACTTTATTATAAACAACCTAACCCATATATCATCCTGTTTACTTCTGAGGTTGGTCTAATCCCTCTCTGCTAGATACAGGTTTCAGAGGGCTTTATTACTGGACTGTTGGTTGCAAATAGAATACAACTTGTCATGAGAAAATAGAAGTAAGCAAAATTAAGTAAGATCTAGGAATGAAATTTATAGACAGGTTTCAGTCTGTGATTTTATCACCAACTTTTTTTTTTAAGATTTTATTTATTTGACAGAGCGTGCGTGTGCCCGTGCACAAGCAGGGGGAGCGGCAGGCAGAGGGAGAGGGAGAAGCTGGCTCCCTGCTGAGCAGAGAACCAGATCTGGGCTCAATCCCAGGACACTGGGATCATGACCTGAGCCGAAGGCAGACGCTTAACCGACTGAGCCACCCACACACCCCTATCACAATTGTTTTAAGGAGACAGAAGCTCAAAGTATTCTTTAGCACATCCTGTAAATATGAACAGGTCCATATCTTAAATAACCCAGCTCCCTCCCTAAGTCTTATCATCATAAAGCATGCTTAAAAATGGCCACTAATGTATATCCTTCAGAGTTGTTTTAGACTTTACATAGCTCAGATTATAATTGTCAGGTATTATTGATGGTGATTTTTTTCTTTAAAGCAGGGAATTTGCATCATAACATTTTAGCACAAAAACTCTGGTTTGTGTCATTCAGGAAAAGATTCATGGGTGTGAATATGATTAAGAAATGACTGTTTCTGTAATAGAAACCAAAGAAGTATAATAATAAAGCTTTTTAGGTCTTTAGAAAGTCCCAAGGTTTGACTTTTTTGTACCCCAAAATTAATCTTGAAATCTGAAGATTAGGCTGCTGAACAATGCCTTATATATATATATCTTAGCAGAATCTTAACTTCAGGA
The DNA here is from genome assembly GCF_011800145.1 of Mirounga leonina. Taxonomy (NCBI): domain Eukaryota; kingdom Metazoa; phylum Chordata; class Mammalia; order Carnivora; family Phocidae; genus Mirounga; species Mirounga leonina. Next base: position 100,579,563 of record NW_023270377.1, read on the forward strand.
AATAGGGAAGGATTGTAATAGAGTAATAGAGTAAGATCTTCAGTTTACATTGAAAGTGGTCATTTCTATACTAGAATTTGAGTTAATCAGTACTGTTATATTTAAGTGATGGAAGAATCACATCATGATTATTCTTTCTTTGAAAACCTTGTTATATTATAGTTCATTTGTAAAGTCCTGATGATAGAAACTAGATTGGAGGGATGGTAGGGAGAGAAGGCAGTGCGCAGGGGGTGGGGGAAGTAGAAGGCTAAGACTGAATGGTAGTAGAATCAAATCTGTTTATTTTTTACAAGTTTCTCTATGATCTAGGATTTCATATCAAATATTGTGACTATTCTTGCTACTGATATTTTCAAGATATACATGTTTCCAGAGCTATGAAGAATAATCCTAAATTAAATAATTCGTCACCAACTTATTTATATTCTGCATTTTATTATGCTTAAAGGGTAAGTGGTCATACATTCTAGATTAGGGAACTAATATTCTCCAGAAGTACCTTACTTGGTCACTATCCTTCTGATCAGATGGAGCCAACAGCACAGAACTCCAGGACCATGTGATTCAACTTCAGTGTTTTGCTTAATTTTATTTAACATAATTAATTTTAACATCTTGAATTAGGTTGGTTATGTTTCATCTGTACTTTTATAGACAGAGAACCTTACAGAAACACAGCAAAGCTAGTGATCTTTACATTTTCACACATGAACATAAACAAACTCTTATGATAATTATTTCTTTTGATGGTAAAAGCACTTCAAAGGCTTTTACCTGTCTGAGTATAGTCTAACCCTTTTGACCTTGATAGGGTAATCATATATATACTTTTAAATGGATTTGCAGAGAAAAACAAACTTTATTTGTCCTGTGGTGTATATGTCTGTGTTTGAAAAAATAACTAGTACACAAACATTTGTGGATTTTTTTTTTTTTTTTAAGATTTTATTTATTTGAAAGAGAAGAGCACAAGCGGGGGAGAGAGGCCGAGGGAGAGGGAGCAGCAGACTCCCTGCTGAGCAGGGAGCCTGATGCTATGTGATGCCAGCTTGATCCCAGGACCCCGGGATCATGACTTGAGCCGAAGGCAGACACTTAACCAATTGAGCCACCCAGGCGCCCCTTACACAAACATTCTAAGATTTTAATATCATCAGCATAATTCAAATCTTTTTTTAGGGGGACTTCTAAAATTTATTTAAAGTACTGACCCAGGAAATATTGTTAATAACCCTTGGGTGAATCTTTGTCTAGGATGTAAAAGACGTGTCAGAATATAAAAATGAAGTGAAGGGCAGGCAGACAGCTTGTTTCATGAGATAAAACAATGAACTGGACCTTAATTATGGTAGTTTCTTTTATTTACTAGATTTTTGCATATTTACTTGGTTGATATGCTAATGTTATTTTGATTAATAGTCTTGCTTTATCACTTTTATGTATCCTGATGTCATGCATTTCATCTTTCCATCTTGCCAAAACGGGAAGATAGATGAAGGGGGTGGTGGAAAGGAGTGGAGGATTACAGTGTCTTGGGTTTCAGGAGGAATATAAGACTGTTGTGATGACTGGCCTCATAGGAATGAGAAGACTAATCCTCAGCTTTGATCCCTTTATTATGTGTTCACAGGAGTAAACTGAAAAAGTGGGGAGATGGTTGTCCATATTAGTGCAGCATGTACTGATGGTGGGAGCAGTAATCATTTGAACCATGGTACTTTAACTGTTTTGGTTGGAGCATATGCTTCATTTCTAAACCATAGTTCATTGCTTGAAAGGCCATTATTTTGTGTGTGTTAGGCTTTGAATATTGGGTCTGAAAATAGTAATATTAAGTTGCATTAATTTATTTTATATCCTTGGTATATAGAGCTTACCATATGGATTTGCAAAAATAAAATCCAATAACACTTAAACTCTTTACCACCACATACTTCCTTCTGGTATTTTAACATAAATTATACCACATCATCAGAATTCCAGAATTGTCAATGGTTCCATGTGAGATGCTTCTACATAAGGATAGAATTTGAAGATAACTTCTGGGGTGGGGAAACCTCTGTGTGTGTGTCTCTGTGTGTCTCTCTCTGTATGCTTTTGTCTCAGTATAAAATGTGATTTGTCAGATCCTTTCTGTTTATTATGAATCTTACAGTATTTTTTCTCAGCTCCCCACCACCCCTTTTTTTTTCAGTTTTATACCTTTATTTGTAACAATCAGCGATTAGTTCTCAGCCACATTAACTGTAGATTTTTGAAAACAGTGACAGGTACAGAGGTGACCACTGTGTAGAGCTTGTTTGGTGAATCTTCATCCTCGTTACATTTTTTGGACAATTGCACCCAGATACGGTATGGAACATTCCTTATTCCTTTGGCCCTGACAGCTTTGTTGAGCCTGGTGTCAATGTACACATCTGGAGTTCCATCTCCTTCATGGCAAATTTTCAGGTCTGTTTGAGTGCCCGAGGGCCACACTTCTTGAAACCCACTCCATGGATCTACTTGTGAATGTTGGTGTATTCTCTGGTCACTGCCTTGTTGATGGCAGAACGGCCTTTCTTCTCATCACTCTTCTTTGTGGGAGCCATTTTGCCAGGCCCTTGTTGGAAAGCTCAGCTCCCTTTTTTAAAGAACATAGAAATTTCTCATCTTTGTTCATATAAATTAGCTTTTTACTTTAGTCATGTGAAATCATTGTGAGAACTTTATTTCACCCGCTTGACATTAACTTTGGTAATAGAAATACTAGGGCAATGAAGCATGTCACTTTCACTGGAATATGTGTTATATAACTTCATTTCTTCAATTCTTGCTACTGTGTACATTTTAGCTGCTTTAAGCATGTGGGGTTGGTGGGGAATATATTAGCCTTCTTGGAGAATTAATAAAGAGAAGAGAAAATTTCAAAAGAAATTGGTGAAAGAAAAAAAATTTTCTGTGGCTTTTTTAATGATATATTTTTATTTTTATACTGAAGCAGAAAAACAAGTGCTCCTGTTTTTCCTGAAGGAATTGTTCTCACAGTTTTTTATTATTAGATAATTACCTAAGCTTTTGTGTTCCTAACAACAAGCTGTGGCCTTAATTCTACGTGATGGTGCTCGAGTGAACTTTTACATTTTGTTCCTGAGAGCTGGCCAACATTTTGTGTATATTGGCACAGAGAGTAGATATCTGACTTGGAGAACAACATTCTCCAGGAGTGTGACTGAAGACTTCCTTAGTGGTGTAATAAACCTATACCTCCTCCTCTTAAAAACAGGTTTAACAGCTGCAGATCTAATTTTTTATGCTTAAAGGAATTCTCATTTGTTTTGTTTTTAAGTAATTTTAATAAAGAAGAAATGAGCTATACCCAGTGTATGGTTAGGATTTGTGAGAAGTTGGAGATTCTTTAATAAGTGTCTGGTCTATTGACTAATAACTGATTATTGTTAATATTAATATTAGGGGTGGGTGGAGAAAAAAAAGAATGAAAGGTAAGAGATGATAATAGGAAGACAGTTGATGGCCTGATTTGTCTTGTGAAATTGGTTAGAGCAGTATCCAGAGAAATTATAGAAAACATCCCAGGATGTAAAATACCACTAGAATATGTACAATTACATAGAAGAATTTTCTATAACAAAGCTGTGTTTGTAGCCCAGCTATTAGCTTCAGGGATTATTTAATTATAAACTGTAGGAGTTCAGGGGCGCCTGGGTGGCTCAGTTGGTTAAGCGACTGCCTTCGGCTCAGGTCATGATCCCAAGGGTCCTGGGATCAAGTCCCACATCGGGCTCCCTGCTCAGCAGGGAGTCTGCTTCTCCCTCTGACCCTCCCCCCTCTCATGCTCTCTCTCTATCTCATTGTCTCTCAAATAAATAAATAAAATCTTTAAAAAAAATAGTTTAAACTGTAGGAGTTCAGAGATAAGAACTACATTCAACAACTTAAATTAATTCTTTCTGGGAATGCCAACATCAAAACCTTTGGAAGTCTTTAGAAAGACTTGGGGAGATTTGGGAACTTTAGAATATCCTAGTTATCACTTTAAGTGGAGCTTACCAGGTATGTTAGAGCAATAGCAGTTAAAAGTATTTGTGTGGTATGGAAAGGCATTGGAGATCAGTGCTGAGGAGTTTCGATTTGGTAAGGAGGCCTGGGGCAATCATTGCAAATTTTTAAGTTAAAGATTGGGGAGGCTTGTACTGATAGCTGCTTTTTATTTTTTATTTATTTATTTATTTATTTTGATTTTATTTATTTATTTGAGAGAGAGAGAATGAGAGACAGAGAGCATGAGAAGGAGGAGGGTCAGAGGGAGAAGCAGACTCCCTGCTGAGCAGGGAGCCCGATGCGGGACTCGATCCCGGGACTCCAGGATCATGACCTGAGCCGAAGACAGTCGCTTAACCAACTGAGCCACCCAGGCGCCCTGATAGCTGCTTTTTAAATTCATCTCATTACTTGTTGAATATCTACCAGAGCACCTCCTTATTCCTCACTTCTTTACACACAGTCATTTATAATTATTCCTTTGTACATACCCTCACATTTCTTGACCCTTCTCCTGTTGTACACCTCTAGTTAAATCCTGGATTCAATCCTGGTTAAATCCAGCTATGTCTACGGTACATGTAGATGGACAATGTAAAATGCAACATTGTTGAATGGTCTCACTTTAAATTTTGGCCCCTGAGCTCAAGTAGGTCTTTAGTGCTGCCTGAAATCCTGTCACATTTCCTTAAACACTCTGATGTGATGCTGGCAGGAATTTCTCTTCTTTCAAACTTCCACCACTTCCACGCTTCTCACTCCTCACTGTCCATTAATGACCTTCCTTCCTACTTTATTGAGCAAAGAAGCAACCAAAAGAGATCTTCAGTATATTCCCATCATCTTCTCAATTAATCATCATCTTCTCAATTAAGTTATTTCCATTTGGTCATATATACTCTGCTTTTCCTGCTGTTCACTAGCTTAACTATCCATTCTTTTATTTAAAGCCTACCTCTTGGGACGCCTGGGTGGCTCAGTCACTTACGCGTGTGCCTTCCGCTTGAGTCATGATCCTGGGATCGAGTCCCACGTCAGGCTCTCTGCTCAGTGGGGAGTCTGCTTGTCCCTCCCCCCTGCTCACTCGCGCTCTCTCAAATAAATAAAATCTTAAAAAAATAAAAAAAAAATGAAGCCTACCTCTTCACTTGTCTACTAGATCTTGACTCCTAGCTACTCAGTAACATCATTTCAGCAATTCTCCCTTCTTGTGCTATAGCATCATTTTCCCCTCTCTACTGGAATATTCTCATCAGCACAGAAACAGTCTGTGATACCTAACATCATTAAAGGAGAAACCCTCTCTTGAATCTGCCTCCCTTTTTGGCTATTCCATTTCTTTGTTCCACTTATACCAAACTCCTTGCCATGAAAGAATTGTCTATACTGTCTCCTCTTTCTTCTCATTCTATTTTGAACCCATTCTAATCAGACTTTGCCAACTAAGCTGCTATGTATGATTGTGCAGGTTGTGTATGCACAAGAGTGCCACATTCAAGAGGACAATGATCACATATTTGTGACTGGTTTTCCAGCAGGTGGCACTAAATTTCTTGTTCTCATGAAAGCATAATACATGACAGTTTTGTAAGAGATGGAAGTGTCTTCAGGAGGGGCATTGCTTAAATCTGTGTAAAGGTTGTGCATGGTCTAGTAGTGTTAACGCTACCACTCCACTAAAATAGCCTTTGTTAGTTCACAAATGACCACATTTCTAATCCCACATCAATCTTCAGTCAAGTTAGCATTGAAAACAGTTGCTTATTTCCTTCTTCATGAAATGTTTCCTTCACTTAGCATAGGGACACCACTCTCTCGTCTTCTATCCCACTAGCCATCATTTTTAGACCCTTTTTTAGTTTCTCCTTATCTCCCTAGCCCCCTAAAGATCGTCTTAGGACCTTTTCTGTAATAACTAATTTCCTTGGAATGGTTTTAGATGCTATTTATACACTGGTAATTTTGCATTTTATATCCTCAGCCTGGACTGCTTCATTTTCAGAGTTAATATCCAACTACCTATATGACATCACTACTTAGATATCTAATATAGGCATCTTATTTTTTTTTTTAAGATTTTATTTATTTATTTGAGAGAGAGAGAATGAGAGAGAACACATGAGAGGGGATAGGGTCGGAGGGCAAAGCAGACTCCCTGCCGAGCAGGGAGCCCGATGCGGGACTCGATCCCGGGACTCCAGGATCATGACCTGAGCCGAAGGCAGTCGCTTAACCAACTAAGCCACCCAGGCGCCCTAGGCATCTTAATTTTTAAAAACTTTTTATTTTGAAATAATTTTAGGCTTATAAGAAGTTCAAAGATCATGCAGAGAGCTCTCACACCCTCCCTTTAGCTTTCCCTAATGTTAACATACTACGTAGCCATGGTACAATGGGACTGTTATCAAAAGAAAGAAATTAGCATTGGTACAGTGCCACCAACTAAGCTATGGACTTTATTCAGATTTCACCAGTCTTTCCACAAATGTTCCAGGATCTGATCTAGTCCCTTTCTGTCTGTGATCTTCAGGTTTTGATGACTTTTTGAAGAGTATTGGTCTAGATACCTTGTAGAATGGTCTTCCAGTTTGAGTATATGTGATGTTTTTCCATGATTAGATTGAGGCCATGGGTTTTGGGGGGAAAATAACACAGAGGTGATATTGGAACATCTCAAATTTAGTATGTTCAAAGTTGGACTCCTTATTCGGTTTTTCTCATCTCTGCTGTTTTTCCTAGCTCAGTAATTTGTTTTTCCTGTTGGCAGGTCAGTGTGTCTCAGACTCCACTTCCAGAACTACTGAATCAGAGACTCTGGAGATGAGGCCTGACAATCTGTTTTAATGCTCTCTTACAGATTCTGATGCATAGTAAAGTTTGAGAAGCACTGGCTTAGATCATAGCCTCTAATAATTATCTTGATTCCTCTTTGTCTCTACTCATCAGTCAGTAAGTTCTTTCCATTCTTCAAAATATATCCAGAATCGGGGTGCGTGGGTGGCTCAGTTGGTTAAGTGTCTGACTTCGGCTCAGGTCATGATCCCAGGGTCCTGGGATCGAGCCCCACTTCAGATTCCCTGCTCACTGGAGAGTCTGCTTCTCCCTCTTGTCCCTCTACCCCCCCCCCCCATGTGCGTGCTCTCTCTCTCTCAAAAATAAAATCTTTTATACACACACACACACACACACACACATATCCAGAATCCACTACATGTCACCATCTGTACTGCTCCCACCCTGTTTCTTTCTTTTTTAAGTTTTTATTTTAATTCCAGTTAGTCAGCTGTGCAGTGTTATATTAGTTTCAGGTGTATAACATAGTGATTCATGCTTCCAAACATCACCCATTGGTCATCATGATAAGTATACTATTTAATCCCTATCACCTATTTCACCCACCTCCCCTCTGGTGTCCATCAGTTTGTTCTCTATAATTAAAGAGTCTGTTTCTTGGTTTGTCTCTCTTTTTTCCCCATTTACTTGTTTGTTTTGTTTCTTAAATTCAACATATGAGTGCAAGGGTATGGTATTTGCCTTTCTCTAACTTATTTTGCTTAGCATTATTCTCTGTAGCTCAGCTCCATCTATGTTGTTGCAAATCGCAAGATTTCATTCTTTTATGGCTGAATAATATTCCTCTGTGTGTGTGTGTGTGTGTGTGTATAGATCTATATATCATATTTTCTTTATCCATTCTTCAATTGTTGGACATTTGGGCTGCTTCCATATCTTAGCTATTGTAAATAATACTGCTATAAACATAAATGTGCATGTATCTCTTTGAATTACTGTTTTTGTATTCTTTGGGTAAATACTCAGTACTGTGATTGCTGGATTGTAGGGTAGTTCTATTTTTAACTTTTTGAGGAACCTCCATACTGTTTTCCACAGTGGCTGTACCAGTTTGTATTCCCGCCAACAGTGCACAAGGGTTCTTTTTTCTCCACATCCTCACCAATACCTGTTGTGATTTTAGCCGTTCTGACAGGTGTAAAATGGTATGTCATTGTAGTCTTGATTTGAATTTCCCTGATGGTAAGTGATGATGAACATCTTTTCATGTGTTTATTGGCCATCTGGATGTCTACTTTGGAGAAATGTCTGTTCGTGTCTTTTGACCATTTTTTAATTGGATTCATTTTTTTGGGTGTTGAGTTATTATAAGTTCTTTATATATTTTGGATGTTAACCCTTTATCAGATATGTCATTTGCAAATATCTTCTCCCATAGCATAGGTTGCCTTTTAGTTTTGTTGATTATTTCCTTTGCTATGCGGAAGCTTTTTATTTTGTAGTGCCAGTAGTTTATTTTTGCCTTTTTTTTTTTTTTAAGATTTTATTTATTTATTTGAGACAGAATGAGAGAGAGAGAGCACATGAGAGGGGGGAGGGTCAGAGGCAGAAGCAGGCTCCCTGCCGAGCAGGGAGCCCGATGCGGGACTCGATCCAGGGATCCAGGATCATGACCTGAGCCGAAGGCAAGTCGCTTAACCAACTGAGCCACCCAGGCGCCCCTATTTTTGCTTTTGTATCCCTTGCCTCAGGAGACATATCTAGAAAAACGTTGCTACAGCCAGTGTCAAAGAGGTGCTGCTTTTGTTCTTTTCTAGGGTTTTTTTATGATTTCAGGTCTCACACTTAGGTCTTTAATACATTTTGAATTTATTTTTGTGTATGGTGTAAGACAGTAGTCCAGATTCTTTCTTTTGCATGTTGCTGTCCAGTTTTCCCAAAACCGTTTGTTGAAAGGACTGTCCTTTTCCCATTGCATGTTCCTTCCCTGCTTTGTCGAAGATTAAGTGTCCATATAGTTGTGGGTTTATTTCTGAGTTTTTTATTCTGTTCCATTAACTATGTGTCCATTTTTGTGTCAGTACCATACTATTTTGATTACTAAAGCTTTGTAATACAACTTGAAGTCTTACCCTGTGTCAGTTTATTATCATCCCTTATTTCTTATCTGGTCTTCCAGCCATTGCCCTGGGTCCTCTACTCTCTCATATTCCCCTTAGCAGCCATGGTGATTGTCATTCCTCTGCTTAGGTGTTACAGAGGTCCTCATCTCACACAGACCAAAACCCCAAATCCTCATATTGACAAAAACATGATTTTTCCTATACTTTATCATCTATCAGCCTTGACCTTGTTTGCTGCCTATAAAGACTTGCTCAAATATACCAGGTGTGTTCCCTCTCAGGATCTTCGTATTTTTACCTCCACATGAATATTCTTCCCTTGAATCTCTTCAGGTTCATTCTCACACCTTAAGTTTCTTATCAGAGAAACCTTTCTCACCTCTCTGTAAAATAATCATGCCCCCCTCCCTTGTCATTCCCTTATCCCCTTTACCCTGCTTCATTTTTTCTCACATCACTTCATCTTACATTATATGTTTACTTGTTTGTCATCTCTGTATTTGTCAATAGAATGTAAGCTTCAGCAAAGGAGAACATTTATTTTTACTCCCCTATCCCCAGAGCATTGCCTGGCTTGGCACTCAAATATTAGTTGATCAAATGAATGAACAAATGCCAAGCACATCTTGGCATATTTGGTGATGCAGAAGTGGTCAAAATGCTGTCCCTGGCTTCAAGAAATTTACATTCAGATTGTGGAGATAGACAGTTTTATAAATAACTGATGTAAGTGCGAAGTCATTAGGCAGGTAAGGTCATGGAAGAGTAAAAGGTTGAAGTTAAGAAGGCTTCCTGACATTTGCATCAAATTTTGAGGAATACTTAAGAGCATTGGATGAATTAATCATTACAGGCTAAGAGAGCTACAGCAGAAGAAGATTTTAACAGTAGCAGAGTCAAAGGGAATCATTCCTGGATAATGAATTTGGGTAATGAGTACAGAATTCATGGGGAGGCATAGTAATAATGATAGCTGATATTTGAGTACTTCTGTGCCTGGCATTCATTGTTCTGGAGGTATAGCAGTAAATATTACTCCAGCAAAACATTATTCCTTATAGGACTCTGTAAGGTATTTAGGCTAATGAAGAAATTGAGGCACAGTAAGGATATAACTTCTCCAAAGTTACATTGCCAGTACGCGTGGTAAGGCTGGGCCTCAAAGTCAGCTTGGTCCTGGAACCTAGAATGATACCCACTGTACCAACTCCATACATTGTAAAGCTTGGTGGAGCCTAGATTGTGGAAAGTAAAAAAGAATGTAATAGTAACTTTCTTTCTTTTTTTTTTTTTTAAGATTTTATTTGACACAGCGAGAGAGCACAAGCAGGGGGAGGGGCAGAGGGAGAAGCAGGCTCCCCACTGAGCAGGGAGCCCGATGCAGGGCTCGATCCCAGGACCCTGAGATCATGACCTGAGCTGAAGGCAGATGCTTAACCAACTGAGCCACCCAGGCGCCCCTAATAGTAACTTTCTAAAGAGGTGCAAAGAATGAATGTCATTGGTGGAAGGCTAGATGATTGAAGTATGCTGCATCCATACTATGTAACTGGATAAAGAATGAGGAATATTCCCCATGTGCTTGGTTATTGAGTATGTCAGTAATACATTGTTGAGTTACAAACTCAAGTGGAGTACCTGGGGTACATTTTCATTTTTATAAAATTCATCAAACCATGTATATATTTCTTAAGTGCATAGGAAGTGAACCTGGAAAGATAAATGGAATTTTCAGAGAGTGGGGATAGGGAGACACTGTTTTTGTTGTTTGATTTTTGTTTTTTTTTTAGCTAGCATCTACTATAAATATGTAAAAACAAATTAAAATGCCCCAACATGTAGTGGGAAATAAGACAGACTGCTTCAGGTAAGTGTCCATGAAAAAGAAGATGGATAGAAGAGGTAATGTCCTTATATATTCCTTCATACATACTTGACAAATGGATGCTAGGACATTGCCAAAAGCCACGGATTGAAAATGTCATGTCTAACTATATTTTTTAAAAACTTTTTGTGTATACAACCCGTCGGTTTTTAGTATATTCACAAAGGTGTACAATCATTACCAGTATAATTCCAGAGAAATTATCCCCAAAGAAACCCCTTACCCCCCAAAGAAACCCCTTACCCATTAGCATTTACTGCCTGTTCTCCCCTCCCCACCAAGTCCTGGCAAACACTAATCTTTCTGTCTCTATAAAATTTGCTCATTCTGGAAATGTCCCATAAATAGAATCATATAATATGTGATGTTTTTCCTCTGCCTTCTTTCACTTAGCATAGTGTTTTTCAGATTTATCCATGTTGGAGTGCCTGGCTAGTTTAGTCAGTAGAGCATGTGACTTTTTTTTTTTTTTTAAAGATTTTATTTTTATTTGAGAGAGAGAGAGAGCATGAGTCAGGGCAAGGGACAGAAGGACAAGCAGACTCCCCACTGAGCGTGGAGCCTGACATAGGGCTCATTCCCAGGACTCTGAGATCATGACCTGAACTGAAATCAAGAGTCAGAAGCTTAGCTGACTGAGCCACCCAGGTGCCCTGATGTAGGGTTGTGAGTTCAAGCACTGCATTGGGTGTAGAACTTACTTAAATTAAAAAAAAAAAAAAATTATGTTATAGCATTTTTAAGTATTTGATTCCTTTTAATGGTTTAATATATTCCCTTGTATGATACATAATCTTTTATTTGTTCATCAGTTGATGGGCCTTGGGTTTCTACTTTTTGGCTATTGTCAGTACTGTTCGCAGCACTCAGGTACAGGGGTTTTTTGTTTTTATGAACACGCGTTTTTAGTTCTTTTGGATATATTGATAGGAGTGTAATTGCTGGGTCTGTGGTAACTGTGTTTAACATCTTGAGGAATGTTAAAATTGTTTTCCAGAGTGGCTGCACCATTTTATATTTTCACCAGCAACTTTGTTACCTTTTTCATTATAGTCATCCTGATTGTTTTGAGGGTGGTAGGTAGCTCATTGTGGCTTTGAGTTGCATTTTCAGGGGGCTATTGATGTTAGGTATTTTTTAATATGCATATTGGCAATTTGCATATCTTTTTTGGAGAAATGTCTAATAACATCCTTTGCCCATTTTCAAAATTGGGTATAAGTAATCTTTTATTTCTTTATCAGTAGCATCTGAAATTCTTTTTATTTGAGCTCCTTTTTCTCTGGAGGCGTGTCTTTATTTAGTCTTTTCATAGAACATTTTACTTTACTTTTGTGGCACATTATGTGTTTGTCCCTACCTATGTGAAGCAGATTGTACAGAATGGAAAGAAGGCACAGTGACAGCTCTTAACACCAGGATGATTAGTTATTTCTCTGTTTTAGAGAGATAAAGTAAAAAGATTAAGTTAACAGTATTTATGTTTTGTAGTTCACATCTTTATGAGTTGGGGTGCTCAGGGTTGAGTTATTTGCTTTTAGAAATTAAACTTTTTATTCTCTCTTTTGACTTTTGCTTACTTGTTGTAATCCCATATCTGTTTGCAAGTTTCAATGGGGCAGTTAAATAAATCTTTCTGGATGAAGGCACAATAAGAATGTTCCATTTAAATGACCTACATATTTCCCTAGGGAAGAAAAGAGTGGGTGTAGTGAGTTTATGTCAGCAGTTATTGAGAGCATTGTGTGCCGGGTTCATTGGTGTTTTATTTTCTCTTGCTGTGTAACAAATACAAGAAAAGAGAGAGATAAATCCTGAAGTGGCTTTGGCAAACCTGTCAGTCAGGAGAGGTATTTTATCTGATGTTACCTATGAAAACTTCAGTAACAGCACACAAGAATATGGCATAAATGGCCTGCATTACATCACAGCTTGTTCTAAAATGCAAGGGTGTGACAGTGAGCAAGGAAATGATTGTTCACCCTTCAAGTCTTTATAACTTGAATGTATCAGCCACAGCTTTATTGAAGATGAGTTTTAATGAATCCTACTTTTTTTTTTTTTTTTTTTTGGTTTTGTTTTGAGATAGAAAGTGGTTGGAAGAGAAACACTTGCTGGTATCTTCCACAGTAGATGTTCTTTTAATACCTCTCCTTTTGTACTCATTCTGTTCTCACCCTCTCATGTGTGCTTTCTCCCCCATTCCTCCCCCTTCTTCTTTCCCCCTCACTCCTTACCCCTCACTACCTCTTACTCCCTCTTTTCCCATCTTCCCACTTTGTTTAGTTTGAAAAGAAATATATTGAGAGTCAGAATGAATGGAATAAGTTGTTTTTGTGTGTCTCCCGGCCTGATGATAATGTTTTTATATTAAAAAGTTACCACCTTCCTTTTTTCTCCCCAATACTAAGCATTTAAAGTTGTTGAGATTTCCTTAGGATTTTCATCATGCTTAAAAGGTAGACTCCCTACTGGGTACATGTCAAAATTAATAACTTAGTAATTCAGTGACTAGTTAAGTATCTACTGTGTGTAGGCACTGTCTCCTACATTCTGGAAATGAAGTAGTGACCAAGACAAGTTCCTATCCTTATGACATACATTGCAGTGAAGGAGGCTGATAATAAATATAAGATACAGATGCCGTAATTTCAAATAATAACAGATGCTATGAAGAAAAGAAGGTCATGTCATAGTAAGTGACTGCAGGGTGAGGGGTAGGCCTTTGAAGAAATAACCTTAGTTGAGATAGGAGTGGTATAAGGAGTCAGCCATACAGAGGAGGAGGAGTATCTCAGGCAGATATAACAGCTAATAGAGAGGCCTTTGAGTTGATTTTTGAGGAGTCTGTATAGTGGATTTTAAGTGAGAATGGGATAAGCAATAACATTCTCTTACATGTTCCCAAGGCTGTTACCACATTCAGAGAGTCAAATACAGTATGCTACTGTTACCTACTCTATGCTGTCCATATTCAAGTTTGCTGATTGTCCTAAAACTGTTTTATAGTGACTGCTTTGATCCAGTTCAGAATTATACATTAACATTTTGTTTTTTCTTGAGTGTCTTAATCTGCAGCAGTTCCTCAGCCTCTCTATCTTTCACAGCATTTGCATTCTTAAGTAGTACATGTTCATTGTTTCATAGACTGTCCCTAATTTGGATTTAATCAATTGTTTCTTCATGATTCCATTCAGTTTATGCACTTCTGTCAAGAAAAATGCGATGTTATCTATACAGATGTGATATATCTGTGGCACATCACATCAGAGGGCACTTGATGCTGCTTTGTCCATTACTGATAGTGTTGATTTTAGATTACTTGGTTTAGGGGTTGTTTATCAGATTTTTCTACTATATTGGTTAGCTTTTTTGTAATTAAAAAATGATTGAATGCTTTGTGTAAATATTCTGTCTCCCAGTAAACTTTCACCTAGTGGTGAAAATTAGTTACTGTGATTGTTATAAAATGGTGATTTGCTATCATTCTACACTACTTAGTTGGTTTGTTGATATTCTACAAGAAGAACTTTTTCTTATCTATTTATACATGGATTCATGGATTCTTTCATTCATTGTGTTATGTAGTTCATGACTATTTTTATTCCTTTGATAGTGAAACTATCCCAAATCTGACCAGTGAGAACCCCGTCAAACTACATCCTATACCAGTTCCTATGTCCCTCTCACTTTCTGAGAACTTTTTTAGTTTTTGGTATAAGAGCTTCCACACTCATCTTGTACTTCCCTTGCCTTAGCCCTGAAATCAGCCTTTTTTTTAAGAGCCTGATTCCTTTTAGTTAAAATAGTATTTAACATTCAAGATCTGGGCATTAGATATGTTCATTGCTCCTGTAAATGTCATTGCTTCTAGACTTAATAGACAGAGTTAAAAAATCAGTATGTTTAAATCATAAATTCATACTGATACTCTAATCCCAGTCCAATACCCAGGGTTCTTCTTTGCCTCCCCAGTTCCTTATTTCTGTCTCCCTTCTCTCCTAGTGAGAAACCTAACTACCAGTAGTATACTGATTCCTTTTTTTGAGACATCCTTAAATAGCTTCAGAATTGCTGTACCCATACCACTGTCAAAAAACAAATCTAAAGTTCAGTATTTCCCCACAGTTCTCTTCAGACTGAGAGTAAATAAAATACTAAGCTTAAAATTTACTTGGAGTGGTTCCTTTTTCTTCTATGTAATTATGGTATTCATTTGGTAGTAAATACATTTTGATTTTTCTAGATGTTGCTAGATTCCTCTTCATTGGAGATGAAGTATATTTTTTTTTCCTTACAGCTTTATTGAGGTACATTTGATGCACAGTGAAGTACATTTATGCAAAGTGATAAGTTTTGGCACGTATACACCTGTGATATCAACACAATCAAGATTAATGATGGATATGTTCAATGTAGTTTTTTTAATTAATTAATTTTTTTTAAAAGATTTTATTTATTTATTTGAGAGAGAATGAGAGAGAGCACATGAGAGGGGGGAGGGTCAGAGGCAGAAGCAGACTCCCTGCCGAGCAGGGAGCCCGATGCGGGACTCGATCCCGGGACTCCAGGATCATGACCTGAGCCGAAGGCAGTCGCTTAACCAACTGAGCCACCCAGGCGCCCTGTAGTTTTTTTTTTTAAATTCCTCTTGTTATGAGTGTATTTTTGTATGTTTAAGAGCCATTTCTTTCTGTGAATGGAGTCTTATTTGTAGCATCCTCTGCCTTTTCAAGCAGGGCTGTTCACTTTTTTCATCTTTAAGAGGTTTTTAATGTATATTGGGGATATTAACTATATAATATCAGTAACTTATATAATAATGTAATGTCAGTAATGCATCTATGTAATATCAGTATCTCAGATCCACTTAGAACTACTTTGGTATAAGGTATGAATAATGAATCTAGTTTGTTTCCAAATGGTTCTCCTGTTATGTCAACACTCCTTTTTAAAAAATTCTACTGGAACAACTGAATGTTCATATAGAAAAGAATGAAATTGGACCCCTGCCTCACACCATGTAAAAAAATGAACTTCAAATTGATCATAGACCTAAAATTAATAGCTAGAGGTATAGAAGTCTTAGAGGAGAACACAGGAGTAAATCTTTGTGGACCCAGTAGTAGTTTTTTAGATATGTCACCAAAAGCACCTGTGATAAAAAAAAAATTGGAATTCATCAAACATTAAAACTTGTGTGTTTCCAAGGATGCTGTCAAGAAAGTGAAAAGACAGCCCATGAAAAGGGAGAAAATATTTATAAGTTTTCTTGAGTTCTCTGGAATGACTTAATTTTTTCCCTACTCCAAAATTAGGTTTTAACTTTCTATAGTCTTTCTAATCAATGACAACTTGTTCATCTGTTCCATTCCCTTCAAATTTCTCTCTCCTCCCCCCCTTTTTTTTTCTTGTAAGTGAATGTGATTTTGTGTCCTTATGTTGTCACTTTGGAGTGATTTTATGAGAAAGTGATTTTATGAGAAATTTAATTTCCTGTTTTTTTTTTTCTTTTTCTTTTTTTTTTTTTTAAAGATTATTTATTTATTTATTAGAGAGCGAGCGAGAGAGAAACAGCATGAGAGAGGAGAGGGTCAGAGGGAGAAGCAGGCTCCCCGCTGAGCCGGGAGCCTGATGTGGGACTCAATCCCAGGACCCTGGGATCATGACCTGAGCCGAAGGCAGTCGCTTAACCAACTGAGCCACCCAGGCGCCCGTTTTTTTTTCTTTTTAAACATTCTTTGTAATTTTTTGTTTGTGAGTTCAACTTGCCTTATTTTAAACAGGTTTGTTTTCTTTCCTTCTTTCCTTATTCTTTCTAGTAAGGCAGTTTTGAAATTGCCCCAGCCTGAATTTCTGAAATCCTCAGCTCTGAGGAAGGTCTTACAGTAGGATCTTTTGGAGAAATTTCCTCTAGTCCTTAAGCCAGGATGTGGTGGTCTTATTGTTGGTTGCACAGATATTTCTAATTCTTTTTTTTTTTTTTTTTAAGATTTTATTTATTTATTTGGGGGAGAGAGAGAGAGTAAGAGTGTGCAGGGGCAGGGGGACTGAGAAGCAGACTCCCCACTGAGCAGGGAGCCTGACCGGACACTGGGATTATGACCTGAGCCTAAGGCAGACAATCAAGGCAGACAATCAACCGACTGAGCCACCCAGGCGCCCCTGATATTTCTAATTCTTCCCTTCATTGCAGGCAAGCACTTTGTTTTCATTTGAAACTGGACTTGTGAATTGAGCTTTTTCAGCCTCTTCCTATCTAGAAAACACGGTACCTTTGTTTTAAGTAGTGAGTCTGACTCTTGTTTACTGTCTCACTTGAGGTGTCTGGGGTTTCATTCCTCCCAGGGAGAGTTGGGTTTTTTTACCTCAGTGCCTGTTTCCGCTTTCAGATTCCTGAGTTCCTCCTGGCTTAGCCCCACCCCAGTTCATTAATGGGAGTTGTTTTTGGAAGGGCCCGAATTCTCTGCTTTATCTTTCTTTTAATTATTGTATTCATCTATACAAGGTCAACTCTTCTTTTCCCTTTCTAGCCCTTCATTTGTACATATAAGAGTCATCTTTTTTTTTTTTTTTTTAAGATTTTATTTATTTATTTGAGAGTGAGAGCGAGAGTGAGAGCACAAGCCGAGCCAGGAGACAGACGGAGAGGGAGAAGCAGGCTTCCCACTGAGCAGGGAGCCCAATTTGGGGCTCAATCCCAGGACCCTGGGATCATGACCTGAGCCGAAGGCAGACACTGAACTGACTGAGCCACTCAGGCGCCCCTAGAATCATCTTATTTTTAGTAATTGAAACAGACTTTAAGTTACAGAAAGTTTAGTTCTAATCTTATATCCAATTTAATGATTTCCCCTTCCCTCATTCTCATTTTGATAGGGATGGTGGTGGTTTGTTCTTTTAATCCTCACTCTTAGGCTTACTTTCAGGGTTGAAGAAGAAAGAGGAAAGGGGACAGTTTTACTTGAATGATGCTGTTGTAATCCAGGATGGTGTCATGGCCTGTATATAAGTGCTAGCTCTTTTGTGCTTAACTCTGTTTTTTTTTTTTCAAAGGCCCTCATAGAACTGATCACTTCCTCACATAGGCAGTTTACTTCATATTTCACCTTTGGCAACACTCTTCTTTCCTTTATTCCTGGCTCAGCTCTTGCTCAAGAGTTCATTTGTATTGTGTTGATCATCTTACCTTGGTACAATTGTCTCATGGGTGGAGTTCCATTGAATGGGCTTTAAGCAGGACTTCTGCTTGGCCCAAGGAAGCACATGCATTTTTTTTTTCCTCTCAACTTTTTATTTTGGAAAACTTGAAACCCACAGAAAAATTGAAAGAATGGTGGATGAATAGCCATATGCCCTACCCCTAGACTTTCTACCTGTTAATATTTTGCCTGTTTGCTAACATTTATTTTCTTGGCTGAAATTATTGAGGATCATAATGCAGATATTATATTAGTATATCCCTAAATACTTAAGCATGTATCTCCAAAAATCAGACATTCTTGTACATATTTATCACACTCAAAGTTAAACAATGACATGATACTATTATCTAATACATAGGTGATACATTTTCCCAAATGTTTCAATAAATGCTGTTTATAGCTGTTTTTCTTCCTGATCCAAGATCCAATGAAGATTTAGTTTTTTTTTTTTTTTTAAAGATTTTATTTATTTATTTTAGAAAGAGACAGGGAGAGCAGAAGGAGAGGTACAAGGAGACTCCACGATGAGCGTGGAGCCCAAAGCATGGCTCGATCCCATGACCCTGAGATGATGACCCAAGCTGAAACGAAGAGTTGGATGCTTAACTGACTGAGCCACCCAGTTGTACCTTGTCCAACTGCTGGTCTTTTTTCTCCTTGTTACTAAGGTTGGCTCCAGTCAACTCATTGAGTTTAGACTTCTGTATGCTAAAGGAGGCACTGCCCTGCATGGGAAATATATTTACATATACTCCTAAACTTACACATTGATGTATCAGATAACCCCTGTGTTCCCTGATGTAAGCCTAGTAGTTTCTGATGTTCAGCAACCCCCTACCACAAAGTAAGATGCCATTCTCCCCTTTCACAGGTTCTTTTAGAGCCTCCATTTACTTGATGGTGATTTTGCAAAGCCCTACTCTCCTGGGGAGAAGAAGAGAAAAGTTAGAGTGCACTTGTATCCTTTAAGTTTTCTTGCAGAATGTTTTTGTGGAATTGTCTTTTATGGTCTTGATAATGTGGCATTCTCAGGTTCTTTTTTAGTAAGTCCTGCTCAGATCTTTAGAATGTGAGATGTGTTAATTTGCTAGGACGGCTGTTACAACTGGGTGACAACCAGAAATTTTGTCTCACAGTTCTAGAGACTAGAAGTCCAAGAGATCAAGGTGTAGACAATATTGCTTGCTTCTGAGAGCTATGAGAAAGAACTTGTTCCATGCCTCTCACTAGTTTCTGGTGGTTTGCTGACAGTCTTTGGATTGCAGAAGCATCACCTGGTCTCTGCCTTCATCTTCATGTGTTCTCCTTGTGTAGGTATCTGTGTCCAAGTTTACCCCTTTCGTTAGGATGTTAGTCATATTCAATTAAGTATCTACCCTACTCTCTGGTATGATCTCACCCCTACTTAACTAATTACATCTGCAGCCATCCTGTTTCCAAATAAGATCACATCCTGAGGTGCTACAGCCATCCTGTTTCCAAATAAGATCACATCCTGAGGTGTTAGGACTTTAACGTAAGAATTTGGGGGTGGGACACACACAATGTGGGTACTTTTTAACTCTGTTCTTCAGAAATTCTGAAACAGTTCAACATTCTTGTATATATGGGCTTCATTTAATTTCATATGAATGGTTTTTTCTTAGTTTTGTATGGTACAGACTGAATATTTGTGTCCCCCAAAGTCCATATGTTGAGAATTAATCCCCAGTGTGATGGTGTTTGGAGGTGAGGTTTTTGGGAGGTGATAAGGTCATGAAGGTGAAGCCCTCATGAATGGGATTAGAGCCCTTATAAAAAGGTTCCAGAGAGGATCCCTCATGCACTCCTCTTGTTGTGAGGATACACTGAAAAAAAAAAAATGGTCTCTGAACTAGAAAGCCAACCTTCACCGGACACCAAATCTGCCAGTGCTTTTTTTTGGATTTCCCAGCTTCTAGAACTGTGAGAAATAAATTTCTGTTGTTGATAAGCCACACAGTCAATGTTATTTATGTTACAGAAACCTGAATAGACTAAGGCACATAGTGTGTAGTTAAAAAAACTTCTGTCATGTGTTCATGTTGGGACCACAGGAGATGAACTACCACCAGTTATCACCATCTTTTGTCTAAAAACATTGCTATTCACATCTTTAAATTTTCATTTATTTATTTATGAAGATTTTATTTATTTGAGAGAGAGAATGTGTGCACGTGAGTGGGGGTAGGGGCAGAGGGGGAGTGCAGAGCCTGATGTGGGGCTCGATCTCACGACCCTGAGATCATGACCTGAGCTGAAACCAAGAGTTGGACGCTTAACCGACTGAGCTACCCAGGTGCACCCACATTTTTAAAAATTTATGATGAAAATTTCAAAATTACTTGAAGTATAGAGAATATATATAATGAAACTGCAATATGCTCATTAACCAGCTTCAACAAATTCTAATAGTCCATATTTTTGCTTCTTCTGTTCTTCCTATCACCACCATCACTTCTTCTTTTGATGATGTTATTTTAAAAAAAAAATCCCACAAGTGACACTGATTCACTCTTAGGGAAGATAACAATTGGAACAATGGAAAAAGGCTTGAAAACAAGCTTATGAGATGGTTTTACACTAGTAGATTTTTATAGTGTTAGTGTTAAAGATGAAAAGTGCCTGAAATGCCTTTGCTCCAGTGGTTTCAAATTAGTTTTAGCCAAGAAATCCTTTGAATTAAATTTACCTGGAATTCTAAATAAACGTCCATAAGAAGATCATTGTGAGGAGACCAAAACACCACCACCGTTTCCATACCCATAGATAAGTCACATGTGTCTGGAATCCTTTGGGCTCTGTACCAAGGTAAAGAGATTTGTCCAAAGTTGTACAGCTGGGTGGTTTCAGAGATAGGACTGAGACACAGATCTCTTGTACAGAAATTCTTTTTGTTCTTACTACCTCTTTTAACAGTTGTCAAAAGAATTTTTGCTTACTTGGATCCCAGACACAAGATATGTAAGTGAAACATGGACTTCATTCTTCTAGGAAAAGCATGGAACCTTCTAAACAGTGGCAATTCCTTTGCTTTGCTCTAACTCAGTATTAGATCAACAAATGGTCTAAGCTTTGAGCTTTCCCACAGCAGAGGAATTGGGTTGAGAGTCTCCGGTTCTTTAAAAAAAAAAAAAATACATTTAGAATACCCTGGGTTTCTAAATGGAATTGTTTTCTTCATTTTAGTTTCTTGTTCGTTGCTAGTGTACAGATATACAGTTGATTTTTGTATATTGATCTTGTATCTTGCAACTATGCTGAACTAGGTAATATCTAGTTACCTAATTATCTAGTTATCTAATACATAGGTGATACATTTTCCCTAAATTCTGAGTTTAGCTAAGGTTTTTTTAACTTTATTGAGACATTTTTATATATTATAAAATTCATTTATTGTTAAGTGTACAATTCCAGGATTTTTAGAAATGTATGGAATTGCATAATCATCACCACAATCCAGTTTTAGAATGTTTTCATCATCCCAAAAAGTTCCCTTGTGCTGGTCTACACTTAAGTAATGCTCCTACCCTCCCACTCTCAGGCAACCACTGATCTATTTTCAGTTTCTATAATTGCTTTTTCTAGACATTTCATATAAATGGAATTATACAATATGCAGAGGTTTACCTCTGGCTTCTTTCATCTAACATAATGTGTTTTTTTTTTAAGAATACTGTTTTTATTATTTTTATTTATTTTTAGGAAGAGGGAGAGAGGGAGGAAGGGCAGCAGTAGAGGAAGAGAGAGCATCTTAGGCAGGCTCCATGCCCAGTGTAGAGCCTGACATGGGGCTCGATCTCACAATCCTGAGGTCATGACCACAACCCTGAAATCAAGCTGAAATCAAGAGTCGGATGCTTAACCAACTGAGCAGGTGTGCCTAACGGTGTTTTTGAGTTCATCCATGGATCCTAGTATGTTCCTTTTAATTGCCAAGTAATAGTCCATTGTATGGATATACACAATTTGTTTACCTGTTCACAAGTTGGTGGAAATTTGAATTGTTTCCATGTCTGGGCTACTGTGAATAATGTTGTGAACATTCCTGTACATGTCTTTGTGTGGACATAAGGTATCATTTCTCTTGGATAGACTGCTAGGAGGAAAATTGCTGGATTGTATGATAAATTTACATTTTAACTTTTCGAGGAATTGGCAGACTGTTTTCCAGAGTGGAAATGCATGAGGGTTCCAGTGTCTCCACATCCTCTCTAACACTTGTTATTTTGTCTTTTTGATTATAGCCACTGTAGTGAGTGAATAGTGGTATCTCACTGTGGTTTTCATTTGCATTTTCTTGAGGGCTGTTGATGTTGAGAATCTTCTTTCTTTCTTTTTTTTTTTTTTTAAAGATTTATTTATTTATTTATTTGACAGAGAGAGAGAGAGAGACAGCGAGAGGGGGAACATAAGCAGGGGGAGTGGGAGAGGGAGAAGCAGGCTTCCCGCTGAGTAGAGAGCCCGATGTGGGGCTCTATCCCAGGACCCTGGGATCATGACCTGAGCTGAAGGCAGATGTTTAACGACTGAGCCACCCAGGAGCCCTGATATTGAGAATCTTTTCATGTGCTTATCAGCTATTTCTGTATTGTCTGTGGAGAAATGTCTATTCAACCTTTTGCCCATTTTTATATGGGTTACTTGTCTTTTTATTATTGTTTTAAAAGAGTTCTTTGTATATTTTGGATTCTTGTCCTTTATCAGATTTATGATTTACAATTTTCTCCTAATCTTTGCCTTCTCTTTTCACTTCTATATCGTGTCTTTTTTTTTAAGATTTTATTTATTTTATTTGAGAGAGAGAGAGTGCATGTGAGCAGGGGGAGGGGCAGAAGGAAGGGGGAGAGAGAGAATCTCAAGCAGACTCCCTGCTGAGCGCAGAGCTCTATGTGGGGCGGGATCTCATTACCCTGAGATCATGACCTGAGCTGAAACCAAGAGTTGGATGTTCAACCAGCTGAGCCATCCAGGCACCCCCCATATAGTGTCTTTTGAAACTCAAACATCTTATTGTGATAAAGTCTAACTTATCAAGTTTTTTCTTTTATGGATTGTGCCTTTGGTGTCATATCCTAAGAACATTTTGCCAACCCAAACTCAGAGATATTTTTTCCCCTATGTTTTCATCAAATATTTGCAGTTTTTGCTCTTAATGCTTATGTCTATTAACCATTTTGATTTAATTTTTATGTATGGTGTGAGGTAAAGGTCGAATAACTTCATTTGCATATATATTTAATTGTCTTGGCACCATTTTTTGAAAAGATTATTCTTTTTTCCATTGATTTGTGTTGGCAAAAATCAACCATGAATGAAATTCTGAGCTCTCAATTCTTTTCTGTTGATTTACATGTCTATCTTTGTGTTGGTACCACTCTCTTGGTTACTGCGACTTAAAGTAAGTTTTTAAGTCAGATGGTGTTTATCCTCCAACTCTTATTTTTTTCAAAAGCTATCCTAACTTTTTTGAATTTCCGTATAAATTTTAGGATTGGCTTGTCAGTTTCTACCAAAAAAAAAAGCCTGCTGGAAATTAGATTGTGAATGCATTAAGTTTGTAGATCCGTTTGGAAAGAATTGCCATCTTGACAATATTAGTGTTCCAATCCATGCATATGAAATGTGTTTTCATTTATTTAGATCACCATTAATTTATTTTAGTTTTAAGTGTACAAGTTCTGCCTGTCCTTTATTAAGTTTATTCTTAAGTTTTTATTCTTTGTGATATTATAAATGGAATTGTTTTAATTTCAACTTCCTATTGTTCATTGCATAGTATATAGATACACTTGATTTTTGTATGTTGATCTTGTATCCTTCAACTTTGCTGAACTTATTTATTACTTTCTAGGATTCTAGGAAATCTAAGATTCTATCATCTGCATGTAAAAACCTCTTTCTTTTTACCTCTTCCTTTCCAGTCTGGGTACCATTGATTTACTTTTCTATTCTTTTCCTTTTTAAATTTTTTTTCCTTACTGCATAAATTAGAAGCTTTAGTACAGTATTGAGCAGAAGTGGGAACAGTGAACATCCTTGTCTTGTTTCTGTCTTATGGAAGAAAGCATTCAATCATTTGTCATTAAATATGATCTTAGCTGTTGGTATTTTGTAAATGTCGTTATCAGATTAAGGATGTTCTTATCTATTCCTCATTTGTTAAGAGTTTTTTTTTTTTAACCATGAATGGTGTTGCATTTGCCAAATGCATTTTCTGCCTTTATTGAGATGATCATGTGGTTTTCTTCTGCTAATATATTACCTTAATTGATTTTGGAATGTTAAACCAACTTTGCATTCCTTGGGTAAATCCCACTTGGTCATGGTGGCCAATCCTTTTTATTTCTTACTTAATTTCTTGTTATGTCTTTGGTATGGTTCAGTATTAAGGTAGTAATGGTCTTCTAGGATGAGTCAGGGAATGTTGCCTCTTCCTCTGTTTCTGTAATAGTTTGTTGAAGATTGGCATTATTTCTTCTTTTAAATATTTGATAGAATTTACCATTTGGGCCTTAGTTTTTCTTTGTGAGATTTTTAATTACAAATTCAGTTTCTTTTATGTGTCTATTCAGATTTTGTGTCTTCTATAGTAAGCTTTGGTTGTTTGTACCTTTCAAGGAGTTTTTCCATATCATCTAAGTTGTTGAATTTATTGGCATAAAGTTTCTAATGTTCCCTTATACCATTTTATTTATTTATTTTCAAGTAAGTTCTACAGCCAACATGGGGCTTGAACTCACGACCCCAAGATCAAGAGCTACATGCTCCACTGACTAAGCCAACCAGGTGCCCCTCTTATACCATTTTAATATGTGTAGGATCTGTAATGATGTCACCTTTCTTATTCCTGATATTGGTAAATATGTATTCTTTTTTTCCTTATCAGTTTAGCTAGAGATTATCAATTATGTTGAGCTTCTCAAAGAACTAGCTCTTGGTTTAATTTGTTTTCTCTGTTGTTTTTTCCTTTTGATCTTTGTTATTTTCTACCCTCCTCTTCCTTTGCATTTAATTTGTTCATCTCTTTGTAGTTTATCAAAGTATAAGCTTAGGTCACTGATTTGAGAACTTTATTCTTTTCTAATATAGATATTTAGTACTATAAATAATTCCTCTAAGTATTACATTAGTGGGATCCTTAAAAATTTGAATATGTTATACTTTCATTTTCATTTAGTTCAAAATACTTTTCTAGTCTTCCCTTTGGTATCTTTTTCGAGCCATTTGTTAATTTAGCCTTATATAGTTTCCAAATGTTTGAGGATTTTCCAGGTATCTTTCTATTTTGGATTTCTAATTTAATTCTGCCCTGGTCAAAGAACATATAATTTGTATGACTTGAATCCTTTTGAATTTATTGAGTCTTATTTTATGGCCCAGAATATGGTCTTAGTGGTTATTTTGTGCGCACTTGAGAAAAACATGTATTTTGCTGTTTTGAGTATAGTGTTCTATAAATGTCAATAAGGTAAAGTTGTGGTTCGTGTTGTTCAAATCTACTAT
The DNA here is from genome assembly GCF_011800145.1 of Mirounga leonina. NCBI lineage: Eukaryota > Metazoa > Chordata > Mammalia > Carnivora > Phocidae > Mirounga > Mirounga leonina. The sequence goes on from NW_023270377.1 coordinate 100,605,137, forward strand.
AACCTTGCTGATTTTCTGCCTGGTTGTTCTATCACTTATTGAAAGGGGGGTATTGAAATCTCCAATTGTAATTATTTGTCCCATTACTCTTTGTAGGTCTTTCAGTTTTGGCTTCATGTATTTTGAAGCTTTGTCGTTAAGTTCATAAATATTTAGTATTATTCTCTGGATTAAGTGACTCCTTTATCCTGATAAAATGATCATCTTCATGTTAAGTACTGTTCTCTGCTCTGAACTCTACTCTGATATCAATATATTCAGCCAGGTTTTCTTTCAACTAGTGTTAGCTTGATAGATCTTTTTCTGTCTTTTTATCTTCATTTTTTAATTTATTTTCTGTCTTATTTTTAATTTCTTTGTTTCTTCATATTTAAATTGTTTAGATAGGCAGTATATAATTGGATTTTGCTTTTTAAATCTTAAATGACAATCTCTGCATTTAAATGTTAGACCATTTCCATGTATTGTGATTATTGCTATGATTAAGTTTAAGTCTCATCTTTGTTGTTTTCTGTTTGTCCCATGTTATTCCTGTCTTCCTCTCTTTCTGCCTTCTTTTTTATTAATCAGGTTTTATTTTTAAAAAAATTCCATTTATGTCTTTTCTGTGTTTTTTTGTGTTTTGTGTTGTTTTTACTTTAATGGTTGCTTTAGCATATACAACTTACCCCAGTCTACATTTAAGGGATATTATACCGTTTCATGTATAGTATAAGAACCTTACTGTAGGATACTTCCATTTCTACTCCCTAGCCTTTTTACTATCATTTGTCAAGCATTTTACTTTGTGTACATTATAAATCCCATTGTACATTGTTCATTTTACTTCTGCCTATAGGTTTTTCTTTCATGTTTTATTAGTACAGGTCTTTGGTCATGAATTTTTTTGTATGAATGACTTTTTATTTTGATTTTTTTGCTTTATTAAGATATAATTCACATGCTCTAGCATTCACCATTTAAAGTGAACATTCAGTGTTTTTAGTACATTCATAGGATTATGCAGCCTTTATCACAGTTTTATTTTAGGACATTTTTGTCCCCCTAGAAGAAACCCCATACCCTTTAGCAGTTGTTTTGATCACAGTTCCTATTCACTCTTATAGGGGAGGTATCTCCAACCCTAAATATTACAAAATGGCTGAACATACAACACCCAACACTGGGCAGATGAAATAGACAGCAGTTTGTTAGTCACATATACTCATAGCTCAAGGGAGGGGAAAACCTCACAACATACAGGGCCATGTGGGTGTTCTACTTGGGAGCAAAGTGAATAAGCATGAGCTGTGGGAGGCAGGCATTATAGTAACATGAGGATGAGGTGACTCCTGGTTCCCACCCGAAGATGTAATTGCTTGTTTGAATAATTTCACAGGCCAGCAGGGAATTTCTAAATAGAACTAGGTAGAATGCAGCTAGTACAGCTAGATGGGGAACTTTTCTTTTTTTTTAAAGATTTTATTTTTAAGTAATCTCTACACCCAACATGGGGCTCAAACTCAAACCCCAGGATTAAGAGTTGTATGCTCTACTGGCTGTGCCAGCCAGGCGCCTGGGGATCTTTTCCACTGGATGGGAGCGAGGGGATTGGAAGCAGCATATCTGGTAAGAGCAAGGGAATGCTTGATTAGGTGTTTGGGGCCCTGTGAGGCCCAAGGTGTCAAGGCAGCACTTAATATTGAATCTTAATTTCATGGCTCACCCCACAGCAGTCAGTCTGCATTCTACCTTGTCTCCTCCTCCAGCCCCTGGCAGCCACAAATCTACTTTCTATCTTTATGGATTTGCCTATTCTGGACAGTGGACTCATAGGTCGTATTTTGTGTCTGGCTTTTTCCCCTTAACATCATGTTTTCAAGGGTCATCCATGTTGTAGCATGTGTCAGTGCTTCACACCTTTTTATTGCTGATTAAGAATCCATCCTATGGTTATATCACTTTTTATTTCTCCATTCCTCAGTTGATGGGCATTTGAGTTGCTTCCACTTTTTGGCTGTTACGAAGAACGCTGCTGTGAACATTTGTGTACACATTTTTTTGTGGATGTATGTTTTTGTTTTTCTTAGGTATATGCCTCACTTTTCCTTTGTTCTTTAAATAAGTTTTTTTTTTTTCCTGGATGTAAAATTTGGGTTGTTAATTTTTTTTCTTTCAGTGATTTCAAGATCCCCTTCTGTCCTCCAGTGTGCACTATTTCTGATGAGAAATCTGCTGTCGTCTCTATCTTTATTCCTTTGAACATATGTCTTAGGCTGCTTTTAAGATTTTCTTTTTATCATTGGTTTTAGGCAGTTTGATTATGATGTGCTTTGGTGAGTTTCCTTCATATTGTTTGTGTTTAGGGTTTGTTGAGATTCTAGGATCTATGAGTTTACAGTTTTCATCAAATTTAGAAAATCCTCAGCCATTATTTCTTTAAAAATTTGTTTGGTCCCATTCCCACTTTGGGACTCCAGTTATTCATACAGTACACTGCTTGAAGTTGTCCCACAGCTCACTGAGATTCTTTTCATTTTGGGGGGATTCTTTTTTCTCTGTGTGTTTTATTTTGTATAATTTGTATTGCTGGGCTTTCAAATTCAGTACCTTTTCTTTTTTTTTTTTAAAGATTTTATTTATTTATTTGACAGAGAGGGACACAGCGAGAGAGGGAACACAAGCAGGGGGAGTGTGAGAGGGAGAAACAGGCTTCCCGCGGAGCAGGGAGTCCGATGTGGGGCTCGATCCTAGGACCCTGAGATCATGACCTGAGCCGAAGGCAGACGCTTAACGACTGAGCCACCCAGGCGCCCCTTCAGTACCTTTTCTAATGTCAAATCTGCTGTCAATCCCATTCAATGTATTTTTCATCTCCTTTATCTCAAGAAGTTTGATTTGGGTCTTTTATATTTTCTATGTCTCTGCTTAACTTCGTGAACATATGGAATACAGTTATAGCTGTTTTAATGTCTTTCTCTGCTAATTCTAATGTTAGTTTCTATTGATTGATTATTCTCTTAAATATGGGATATTTTTTTCTGCCTCTTTGCATTCCTGGTAATTTTTCAGTGGGTGCCTGACATTTTGAAATTTCCTTTGTTGGATGCTAGGTAATTTTATGTTCCTCTAAATCTTCTTGAGCTTTGTTTTAGGATGCAGTTATTACTTGGAAACAGTTTGGTCCTTTCAAGTCTTTTATGATGTGTTAGGTGGGTCTGTTGCCATTATTCTCCACTACTGAGGCAAGACCTTTCTGAATATTCAGTGCCTTGTGAATTATGTGTTTTTACAGTGTGGAAACAGGCACTGTGGCCCATTGTAAGTGCCTCTAGTTCTCTCCCCAGCCAAACGGAAAGACGAAATCCTGTTGGATGGTTCTTTCCCCAGCCTCAGGGAGTTTCCTCACACATGTTCTCTGATCATTGCTCTGCTGAATACTTTTGGGTAACCCTCTGCAGATCCTTAGGATTCTCTCTGTGAAATACTGCTTTCTCCCTTCTGGTACTCTCTCTCATGACTCTGGCTCCCTTAGTCTTTCTAGACTCTCAGCCTCATCTTCTCAGCTAAGGGACTCCTCCATGTTCTGCCTCATTTCACCTTTTCTGCACCACTGCGTGGAAATTCTCTCAAGGCTGTCATAGGGCTTACCCTTTTGTTTCTCGAATCTCTGTTATCTGATGTCTAAATATCTTGAAAATAGTTTCTTTTTCTCCCCTTTGGTTATTTCAGGGTGGAGGGGATGCTAAATCAAGTCCCTTTTGCACCATTTTTGGCTGGGAAAGAAGTCTATCCAAAAGGTTTTGACAGATGACTAAACCAGTTGGGATATGACCTCTTACGTGGATTTTTTTTTTTTTAACAGGTATTTTTGTTAGTATTTAAATTCATGATAAATTTCTTGGGCTAAGTTAGTTTTCTTTCACCCTTACAGCTTGCCTCTGAATATTGATTTGCTAGATAGTCCAGACTTATTGGAAACAACCATTGATGATGTAATTGGGGCACCTGACACTCTGGAAATACCGCAAGCACCAGATGAAGTTAACATAGTCACCAGGCAAACTGGATTGGAAGGAACTAAAGAGGAATGTGGGAGTAAGTAAATGTTCTATGTAACATCAGGGACAATTTTTATTTTATATCTCTTTAAAATTAGCTATTTAAATCTGTTCCTTCAAGAATATTATGCAATAGTTGAATTTTAAAATTTAATGAAGAATAGGTATGCCTTCTTTTTGGCTTGAGGGTCCATTGAAATAGTTAAGATCACACAATTAGGACAATTAAACATTTGTATCATTTATAAGTCATTAAACATTCATGAATTTTCAGACATGCTTTTTACTTTGTTTCTTGGATGAAAATTAAGAGAAAAAGGCTTCCTTAAAGATTTTTCTATAGCACAGGATTTAGTAAATGTTTGACTATTCCATTGGCTCCTAGAAAATATTTTGTTATTAATGAGGAATCTTGTTCCCCGGACCTGCAAAAATACGTAATCCAGGAAGAGTGCTGCTTTTCTTAACTTTTTAAAAGGTTAAAAGGGAACAGTAAGTTGCATATTGAAAATTTCTATGTATTTGTGAATTTGGTTTGATTTAGTAAAGCATAAACTGCCTTTAAATAGGAGCTTTCTATTGAATCTCAGTGTAATATGTGTTCATTTAAAAGCACCTCGTATTTATGTGGCTATTGCCAATTTTGATTTCTCTCACTGAAGTCAGACACCATCTTTAAACAGCTCATAGGGAACTGCCAGCGAGTATGCTCTTGTCTCTAAAGAGCATAGAATACAGCAATGGTATGTAGTAATTTAAAATAGAAAGTGTTAATGAAAAGTTACTCAGCGCTTCTGCTTAATAGAACATGCTTAAGTATTACTGCTAATTGGCTTTAAAAATTTATTCCTTTGTTCCTTAAGTAATCACTACAAATAGATAGTGAAGCAAGTGTTCTTAGCCCGAAGCAGGACTAGCTTAATACAGGGTATTTCCAGGGTTAAAATAAAAATAGTCTTCCTTATAGAAGTGGCAGTATTGATTTTATATGTACATTCCATTTTGTATCCATTATACGAATGCAAAAAAAATTTTTTCCTCTCTTTCAGTACTGCCATAGCATAGTGTTAGCAAACCACATTTATTTAGTATATACTTTACAGGAAATTGCTTTGGTTTTGGAGAACATGGTAGAATGAACTTAGGCAAATGCCTAGGAAAGAAAGGAGCAAGTAAGATGTAATAACTCTCCAAATATCGGAAAGCCTGATATATCAAAGAATTTATTTTATGGTGCTTTATTGGTGAATCTTGGATCAGCAACTTCAAAGGATAGGGAAGCAGATTTAGAATCAGTATAGAGGAGACTTTTAAAAATCTTTCTGCCATATATCAGAAATAGATACATAATAGTGAGTGAGTACCCTCATTACAAAAGGTACTCAAGCAGAGCTTAAATGACATTAAAGTTGTGACAGAAGAAATTATTGGGTAGTGTGGTGGTTTCATTAATAAGACTTAGTTCAGATTTATAGCATTTGTTCAAAGTCATTCAGTGAAAATAGAGTGTTTTGATATTAAGAATTAAGGTCTTATAATCCTGGTATCCAATTTATTCTGTATTTTCTTTTGGCTCTAATGTCAAAATCCTGATTCACATGGGTAAGTAGTTATAAATAGTTAACTTTTTAAAAAATAGCTTATCCTATTATTTTAGGATTTTCCTCAGCCAAACAGAAGTAGCACAAGAAGCTTTATTTCAACCAGAAAACCCCCCAAAACCCAATTTTGGGGGTTTTAATTTTTTGGGTATGTATTGGCATAAGCTAAAGTATTCATGCTCTCAACATCATCATGTTAAAATTTAGTATTGCATAATTTGAAGCATTAAGAAAACCAGGAGAAAAAAAAAAAACCAGGAGATGGCAATTAAGTATGTAATTGGAGGCACCTGGGTGGCTCAGTCGGTTAAGTGTCTGACTCTTGATTTGGGCTCAGGTCATGATCTCACCTAAGATTGAGCTCCATGATGGGAGTAGAGCCTGCTTAACATTCTCTCTCTGCCCCTCCCGCGACCCCCTCTTTAAAAAAAGGATGTAAACGAATATGGAAGATTTTGTGAAGATCAGTGTTGAATTCGTGATTCTCAGTTTTGTACATTAAAATCACCTGGAAAGTTTTAAAAACTACCAGTACCAGAAACCGACCTCTGGAAATTCTGTTATCATGGTTCTAGGATCAGCTCTGGGAATCAGTATTCCTTAAAAGCTCCACATCTGATTCTAATGTGTAGCCAAGAGAGGGATCCACTGAGTTAATTAATGGACACTTTTATAAGATCTCTTTGACCAGGAGAAAATGATTTCATAATTTTTCCCTCCTTTTTACTGGATTAAATAGAAATTACTAGGCATTCAACAGCTTTTTTTTTTTTTTGTCAAGTGACAGTTTAAAATTTTAAACTCATACCAAATTCATCCCTGCACGGTAAGATTATTGGAGTGGTTAATTTTTTTTTTAAAGATTTTATTTATTGGATGCCTGGGTGACCTCAGTTGGCTAAGCGTCTGCCTTTGGCTCAGGTCATGATCCCAGGGTCCTGGGAGTCCCACATCGGGCTCCCTGCTCCTCGGGGATTCTGCTTCTCCCTCTGCCCCTCCCTCCATTCTCTCTCTCTCTCAAATAAGTAAATAAATTTTTAAAAAAGATTTTATTTGAGAAAGAGAGAATAAGTGAGGGGGAAGGGCAGATGGAGAGGGAGAAGCAGGCTCCCCAAGGAGAAGCAGGCTCCCTGGTGGGCAGGGAGCCCGATGCAGGGCTTGATCCCAGAACCCTGGGATCATGACCTGAGCCAAAGGCATACACTTAACCTACTGAGCCACCCAGGTGTCCCTAGAGTGGTTAATTTAAGTAGAGTTCATTTAAAACTGAATTGTGTTTAATATATTATCTTTTCAATGGTTAGAGAAATTTATTTGTAATGTGTTTTGCAGCTAGGCAGAACATAATAAAGACAAAAGGCTTGTCCTGCATCACACCTTGTGTTATCAATATATACTCTGTTGAATCAGTGAATGAATAAATGTATGTCCTTCATCTGTTTGCTCCACAGAAGTGTAGTTTTAGGGAGTGTATAGTCAGGGCTAAGGAAAGAAAGTGGCAAAGTACTGAGGTTCGGCAGGAGGCGCTTGCATTGTGGTTATGGAAGAATCATGTCACAGGTGTTCTCTGCCTTTTCTTGGTATCTTTTGGCTTGTAAGCCTTCTTAACTACACATGCTATTGAGATTCCATATCTATTGGCTTTCTACGAGTGGTATAGATACAAGGCAATGTTCCTGTAATTTAGGTTAACTCTTAAATAGTTACCTGGTTATAGAAAGAAAATATATTTATCCTGTGGTCTTATGGTTTATTCCATTTAATTATTGATAACTGGTATTGGGAAAAAAACTTAAGTGTATGCCTTCACACAGCTGTAACAGCCTGGCAGACTAAGAGGCCATGTTGCCATTTTTTCCAGCATTAAAAGATGCCTCACAGAAGCTCAAACACCTTGAGATGGAAAGCAGTCCATTGCCGTCTTCACGTCCCAACATGGATGTCAACATCAACAGCCAGGTATTCCGATTGCTCCTTCATATACCTGCAGACATCTCCAGACCTCCGAGAAAGCCCTGCTTTCCAACGCTGATACTTTCTCTTTCCTTTTTCTGGGGAATGTGTGTGTGCCGACTTCTTTCAGACCTATTTCAAAGGCACAATTCATGGATGTTCATGGATGTTCAGGAGGAGAGGAGGAAACTCAGGCAGTGATAGGAACTCTAAGGTCATCTCTTGAGTGTTTTGCAACATGCATGCAAAGTGTTGTGGCTGCTTTAAACTTATTTTGATTTAGCTCATCCTTTTCCTAATTCTGTTCAATAGGTCTTGATGTAGTTGAAGGTGACAGCCTTTTAAAATTACAGAAGGATTTGAGGCACTTGGGTGGCTCAGTTGGTTGAGTGTCTGACTCTTGGTTTCAGCTCAGGTCGTGATCTCGGAGTTCTGGGATCAAGCCCTGCACTAAGTGGGGAGTCTGCTTGAGATTCTCTCCTCTCCCTCAGTCCCTTCCCCTGCGCCCCCAGGCCCCACGTGCACACTCTCTGTCTCTCAAATAAATACAAATAAAATTACAGAAGGATTTGTTTGAAAGGGAGCTGCTCTGTCATATAAACCGGGAAGAAAATGGAACTTGAGATGCTTCAGCTTTGTTCTTCATAATTTACACCACCCTGTGCCCTTGGAGTTTTAGGTGTGGGGTGGGGGGTGCATACCAATTTAACCAACTAAACTTCAGTTAATTGCTTAAGTGTAATTTAAAATTTTTCTTAAATAACTTATAGGGATAATTAAGGTAAATCAAATGAGATAAAAATAATTCATTGTATCCGCTACTAGATGTCCCTACTAAATGTAAGAGTAAATTTTAGATAATGATCTAGAGACACCCTTTTTTCCCTATATATAGACAACAGATAACAAGGATCTGTTGAATGAATTTTGTTTTGATTTTAAAGAGGAAAAGGGATCAGCTGATTTGCAGTGTTGTTTCATCCTTGGATAACTAACTGGAATTTCTTCAGAGATCAGTATGATGTGTAAAGAGTGATTTTCTTCTTTCTTGTCATTGTTCAAGCTGTCCTTTTGAATCCAAGTTGTTTCTTTTTCTTTTTCTAATATGTTTTTGCTTAGAAATGTCTTTTAGAAGCTGATTAAATTCCAGAAAGACTTTCATTTTCTTTTTTTTTTTTTAAGATTTTATTTATTTGTCAGAGAGAGTGAGATAGCACAAGCAGGGGAAGTGGCAGGCAGAGGGAGAAGTAGGCTCCCTGCTGAGCAAGGAGCCTAATGCGGGACTCGATCCCAGGATACTGGGATCATGACCTGAGCCAAAGGCAGACATTCAGCCAACTGAGCCACCCAGGTGTCCCAAGACTTTCATTTTCATTACCCCTCAGTATTTTTCGATTGTATTTGTGTGTTTGCTTTCATTTTGTGTTGTTTTACTATCTCTGTAAGTAGAAGAATACAGGGTCAGAGACAGAGTTTATTGAAAGCTTTAGATGAAAGTTTTAGGTGGTTAGCGATTAATTAGAGAAAAATTTAATGGAGGACTGGAATGATCCTGAAGGCGAATGATGACTGGTGAATCTTGGTGGGTGTAAGGTGGGGTCCTGGGATTGAGCCCTGCGTTGGGATCCCTGCTCAGCGGGGAGTCTGCTTCCCCTTCTGCCCCTCATCCTGCTCGTGCTCTCTCTCTAATAAATAAATAAAAGCTTAAAAAAACCCCTTTGTGTATATTTAGTAAAAGTATAAGGTAAATTGTGTCTAATCTTCTAAAGCAAAATTCTTAATTTGCAGATCATGGATCTATTCATGAATAATTATGAGGAGGGCCTTAAGCTCTATGAAATTGAATACATATTCTTTGTTTTATTTTTTTCTAAGGTTTTATTTATTTATTTGACAGAGAGAAAGCATGAGCAGGCAGAGGAGCAGGCAGAGGGAGAGGGAGAAGCAGACTCCCTGCTAAGCAGGGAGCCCGATGCAGGGCTCGATCCCAGGACCCTGAGATCATGACCTGAGCCGAAGGCAGATACTTAACTGACTGAGCCACCCAGGTGCCCCTTGAATAAATACTCTTGTCATTGATTCATTTATATATTTTTTTCTGAAAAGTGGATCCTTATTTTGTTAAATTCTCAAAAGGCTCCATGACTCAAGAAAAGAATGAACCATCACCAACCTTAAAACAACTCCTTGCATCTCTCTAAGGTATTAAAAAGAACTTTACTTTGGTTAAAAGGTTTGTGTATATATTTTTTAATCCAACTGTTTCAGTGTTGGATCTCTCAGAATTAGGACCTCTTGTAAGAATGTACCATGTTTCTTTTAGATTTTACTGTTTACACTATTTCTTCACCTTGGTTGTTTGACTGTGTAAGTGCCCTGCTGAAAGATGTTCACATTTCCCAGCCAAGATTGTTTTAAGAGTCATTTCAAGTCTGCATCTGGTGGCATTCTGCCTGGAACTTAGGCCGACTTTGGACCAACTTTAACCTCTCATATAAGCTCTCCTATAAGCTGACTCTGACAGCCAAGGCTACTCTACAGTAGAGTTGAAGTAGCCACAGTCATTTCAGATCAGGTCTCGTTTGGGGTATTTAGGAATCAGGGTGTCCTTTTAATTCTTTTGGTCATCAGTTTGCCACATTTTGACCATCCAAGGCAGTCATATCAGTGGCATAGTAACTGGCTGCCACTGGAATTATGTGCTATAATAAAATAATGTGAAAATATTTTAAAGCTGTTACACTCAACTTGTATTTCAGTAATTTTTTTTTATGTACTCATACATCATAATTATAGAAAATAGATTTAAAGAAGCAGGAAATTTTAAATCTTCCATTATTCACTACTAAGAGATAACTACAGTTAACATTTTTAAGATAAATATTTCCAAACTTTTAAATGTGATATATGTAAATATTTTCAAACATTTGGAATATTGGATAAATATTTCCAAATATTTAAATGTGTATTTTTAAAAATAAAAATGCAGTGATACTGCTTTTTAAAATTAATCAATTATAAATATCTTTCTTTATTTTGAGAACATATTACAGATAGTAGTTAAATTGTGTCACCACTGTGTTTACTCCGTTACCTGTTGGACACTTAGATTATTGCTAATTTTCACTGTCATCATCAATGCTGTGACAAACAACCTTCTAAATAAATATCTGCCATCATCTGATTATATTCCTGGGAAGGAAGTAGTAGGTTAAAGCATAGGCAATTTTAAAGCCTTTATACTTTTGCAAAAATTGAAAGATGGTAACAATTTATACTTTTACCTGTGATGTGTGTGTTGAATTCTTTTTTACGTTTGTAGTATAGACAAAAAGAAATCTCTGCTTATGTCAAGAGGCAGGTTGCTCTGAGAATCCTATAATGTGCAAATATAAATAATTAACAAGTAATTTCAACTCTGTAACATAATTTACTCTGAAAAGAAGATGTCAAAGTATTTGAATTAGCCATGATTTTCCCTCAGCTTTATTAAGATATAATTGACAAATAAAATTGTAATATATTTAACATAAATAAGTTAAGTATCAGTTGTAGTGCAGATAATTTAAAATACTTTTTTTTTTTTTTTCTTTTAAGTAGGCTTCACGCCCAGCGTGGAGCCCAGTGTGGGGCTTAAACTCATGACCCCGAGATCAAGACCAGAACTGAGGTCAAGAGCTAGGTGCTTAACCACCTGAGCCATCCAGGCACCCCTAAACTTACTTCTTAATTTGCTTCGTTCCATTTATTTCTTTTCATAATGGTTTATTTATATTGTTTTCATGGTGATCTTCACTGGACTTGTACTTTGTTCTGTCATTTTCATAGTCTATACCTGAGAGTGACTATTTGTGGCTATATAACATAATTCCAAACAAAATCATCTACCTGGTGACAGCTCCAGAATTGCAGGGATTATTAGCCTGTGTAGGGCCTAACCTAAAACCCAGTTGAATTACAGCAAACAGCACGTTTTCCATGTGTGATTTCATTCAGGCATTTGTCCTGAATGATGTAGTCAGTTACTCAGTTGCTTTAAAGACAGGAAATTGGGCTAGATGATTTCTAGAGATCCCTACCAATTCATATTTCGTGTTTGTGATTATTGTATCTTAGTTTGAAACTGCATGTGGGAGGTGACTGTTCTTGGAACAGGATATGACTATTTAAGACACGTGATTTCCTGGTTGTCTGAATATGAACTTTCATCAGCCACTTTCCTCTTTCCATATAACTATAGCCCATCAGAGTTGCTTACAGTATATTTTTAATATCTAGGAGGAAGTGGTGAAGTTGACTGAAAAATGTCTTAATAATGCCATTGAGAGCCCAGGACTGAATGCCAGGAGAGTTCCTCCTAACTTGAAGAGTAACATTTTGAAGGCCCAGGTAGAAGCAGTGCATAAGGTAAGCTGCCTTTAATGGGGATAGTCCTAATGAAGGGAAAAGAACATGAGACTTAAGGCTGAGAGACCCAAAGACACATATGTACATAAGTGTTAAAGAAGAGTGACCTAGCTAGTGATTGGAGATAGAAAGTAGTACCCAGACACATGCTAAAGATGGCAGAATGCCTTCCTGAGTCTGAGTACAAGCTAGATTAAGAGGGGGCAGTCATGGGATAAAAAGTTGAAAGTAAAGACCCGCTAGGGCATAAGAAGTCCTTTTTTTTTTTTTTTTAAGTCAAATTCCTATAGACATGAGTCCCTAATCTTTGCCACTTGTATAGCCAGAAAATCTAATGACTTTGAGGTTCCTATCAATACTAAGTCTGTAGTTTTAGGTCTTTCTTTAGCCATCTGCTATTCCCCACCACCCATCTGCCCCCAGTTTGGCGGAGTTGTTTGTAACAAGTGTGACAGTTACAAGGTGAAGGAGTTGGCCGTGACATTGTGAAGCATGCAGTGGGGAGAGACCAGCCCCCATGAAGTTTATGGCATCCATGTTCTCAAAGTCAGTTTTTCCTTCCTGACTTTCAGACTTACCGTCCATACTAAAATCAGGACAGAAGCCCATCTCACCAAATCATGTTATCAACTAGAATTTCAAAATATCCTGTTGTTGAGAAGATGCACTTTACAACCCTTCTGTCCCCAAGCACAGGTCTTGAAGAGAACCTGAGATGACTTGCAGAATATTATTCATGCTTTAGTTATCTATCCTCTCCCCCCAGTATAAACATAAAACATAATATTTGCCTATAAAAGTAAATAAAAATATGACAATACAGGCTCTGGAATCAGACAACTTGAGTTTGAATCCCATTTCTGGTCTACCACATACTAGTGTGACTTGGCAGGTTAGTTTCTCTGAGCCTCAGTTTAATTATATTTAAGAAAGGATATTGGTAGTACCTACCTTAAGGTGGGTTACAAGGATAAGATAATAAATGTAAACGACATGGGACAGTGAGTGCCTGGCACATAAAGAGCATTTAATTAAGTGTTGAAATCCCCAATGTTGAAGCTACATGTTGTATTAGCAATAGTAGTAATTGTTGTCACTACCTTACATTTCATTTACACTTTTGGATTTTTCTTGACTTGAGGAAGAAAACAATAACTTGAATAGCCCTAAAATAAAGAGATTTTATTTTATAGTTAAGAAACCTTTCCATGAAGAAAAATCCAGGACCAGATGCCTTCATTGTTGACATCTACTGACTTTAAAGGAAGAAATAAGAGTTCCACACTAACTCTTTCAGAAAACAGAAGAGGAAGGAGCACTTCCACTTCATTTACTGATACTAGTATTACCCTTGTACCAAAGCCAAAAAAAGATTTCATATGAAAAGAAACTATAGACCAATACCCCTTTTGTACATAGACTCAAAAATCCTTAACAGAATAGACCAAGTAGCATTTACCTCAGGAAAAAAGTTGGTTTATCCTTCAAAAACCACTATAGTTCACCATATTAAAAATAAATTATCTCAATTCATATGGAAAAGGCATTTCACAGAAATCAATACCCATTTGTGATAAATGCTCACAGCAAACTAGAAACAGAATGGAGCTTCTTCAGCCTAATAAAGGGCACCAATGAAAAAAATCTACAGCTAGCATCACACTTCATGCTGAAAAACACATTCACTGAAATGGCCAGTATTAAAAACTGACCATCCCTGGGTTGGCAGTGATGGAGCTCCTGCAGTGCACATTGCTGGTAAGAATATAAAATGTTATATAAGCACTTAAAGAAGAATTTGGCAATATATTAAACATATACTTCCCGCATGACCACACAGGTCCACTCTGAGGTACTTACACAAGAGAAATGAAAACATAGTTTCACACAGATATTAGTACACGAATGTTCCTAGCAGCATTATTTGAAATAGCTAAAAACTAGAAACAACCCAAATGGCCTTCAGCAGATAGACATAAACAAATTGTGGTATATCCATTCAGTGGAATGCTACGTAGCACATAAAAAGGAATGAATTGGTGATACATGCAGCACCATGGGTGAATCTCAAAAACATGCCATTCTAAAGACATAGACACTAAAAAGATAGGTATTGTGATTCCATTTATATGAAACTATAGAACGTAATGCTCACTGTTTGCCATGTGTAAGGGTTTTTGATGAGGTTGCATTAGCCACAAGGGAATATTGTAGGGGTAGTGAAAATGTTGCACATGGTGACTTTGATGTTGGTTATGCACCTGTATATATTTTTCAGAATTCATCAAACCCTACATTAAAAATGTGTGCATCTTACTGTATGTAAATGATACCTCAATAAAGTTAAAGGAACAAACTGACCCCTTCAGAAATATATTTTAGAATTTCCTCCTAACATATTCCTTGTGTTCAGGGAAAAATAAAAAGCCAGATAGACTGTTTAACATCTCTTTCTTCTTTTCATCATGTAAATTCCAAAAATTCTGGCATTGAATCTTTTGGGATTCTGTATATATTGACTAACACACCGTGGTGTCTTAAATAAGTGAGAGCTGTCTAGTAAAAGGTGTGAATTTGTGTACTATTGAAGTGGAAGTGTGGATTATTAATTTGGGTATGTGATGGGGCTATACGAGGTGTAGTACTGATACTTTCGTAGACAAGGTATGATAACCTCTGGAACTGAAGCAAAGTGATATTTCTGTTTTTACTGGAGAAGTATAAATTTCTTGTTTGTTACTTTATTATCCTCAACAAATACTTAATTTTTTTATGATTTCATTTTCTTAGGTTACAAGAGAAGATAGCTTATTAAGTCATAAAAATGCCAATGTTCAGGATGCTGCCACAAACAGGTACAGTTCTGAGTTAGATGGAATTAAATTGATGTTCTTCTCCTCTTAACTTTTCTTTTTTGGTCTCTTTTTCTCTTCTCCAGTGTATCGCCACATAATTGCAGGCTATCTATTTGAAAAATAGCTTGAATTTACTTTTCTATCCATTACATAGCTGTTTACTACCTAGTTTTAGATTATCTGGAGGTACTTCTAATTTGTCTCTGCATTCTCATTCTTTTACTAAATCAAACTGCAGAGCAAAAGCAATCTTTAAAGATATTTTTAATCTTATACATGGTGAGGGATGTATATTATTTCTCTTAATTCTAGTGCCATCCTGTTATCACAGTGGCCTTGTTCTTACAAACTTTCTTATTATGAGCTCTCACACTATTCAAGTAAATTTATTTGCTCTTCTCTCCAAGTCCCTTCTGCCTCTTTTCTTTAATGAGTATTAAGCCATTTATTTGCTTTGCTAGGCTTTTATCCCCTGCTCTGTGTCAGTTTGTTTTGTTCATCACTATGTATCCAGTGTTCTGTGCTTAGTCGGTGCTAAACATTGTTGAATGAATGAATACTGTTTCTTTTCCCGTTATTCAAAATGTATTCAGTGAGGAATTTCCTGATTAATCATATTCAGTTCCAGATACTGTAACCAAAATAGCCCTAAGCATATAGCGTGCTTTACATATATGACATTAGAGTTAGTATTCAACAAACACACTAATTGATGATCAGGGTAAAACTGGAGTTACAATTTAACCTTTTAATTAATTTCAGTAAATCAGTTGGCCCCACAATATTTTTATTAGAGCCTTTTAGAACTTCATCAAAAAAAATTTTTTTTTTTGCCTGTAGGAGGATAATGGGAATAGGACTGCCAAGTTCATTGAACTCTTAAAGCTGGAAAGAACCTAGAATGTACTCCAACTTCTAGATTTGCTTTTCTAAATGGCTATTGATATTTTGAATGATCTATTTTCCCCCCAGGAGTTGAAATGTATTCTTTAAGATATCCTTAAGTTCTTGTTTAAACTTGGGTCTATTTCTGGACCCTTTCCTTTTCTGTTAATCTTTTCTGTTAATCTTTTCTGTAGTCTGTTTTGTTCCCATGCCATACAACGCTTTTAAGAAATTACTGTATCCCCCTTCCTTTTTTAAGATTTTATTTATTTATTTGAGAGAAAACTAGAGAGAGCACAAGCAGGGGAGGGGCAGCGGGAGAGGAAGAAGTAGGCTCCTTGCTGGGCAGGGAGCCCATTGCGGGGCTCAATCCCAGGACCCCAGCATTATGACCTGATCTGAAGGCAGCCGCTTAACTGACTGAGCCATCCAGGTGCCCCTACTGTGTCCCCTTTTAAAAAAAATATTTCAAGCATAGAGAAAACTGTGGAGATTATATATTGTCTGTGTACCAAATACCAAGCTTTGTAACATCTTCACATTTTGCTGTGACCATTTTTCCTTTATCTTTTATCTTTTTTTTTTTTTTTTTTGAGACAGAGAATGAGAGAGACCGAGAGCACATGAGAGGGGGGAGGGTCAGAGGGAGAAGCAGGCTCCCCGCCGAGCAGGGAGCCCGATGCAGGACTCGATCCAGTGACTCCAGGATCATGACCTGAGCCGAAGGCAGTTGCTTAACCAACTGAGCCACCCAGGCGCCCCCTTTATCTTTTTTATTGAGTTGTAATTCCCGTACCATAATGTTTTCCCTTTATAAGTGTACAGTTTAGTGCTTTTTAGTACATTGACAAAGTTTTGCACCATTACCACTGTCTAATTCCATAACATTTACATCACCTCTAAAAGAAACATCATGCCCATTTGCAGTCTCTCCACATACTGGACTTGCCTACTCTGTCTGGACAGTTCATATAAATGGAATCACATAATATGTGGCCTTTTGTATCTGGCTTCTTTCATTTAACATAATGTTTTCATGGTTGATCCATATTGTATCATATATTGGTATGTCACTCCTCTTTAGGGCTGAATAATACTCCATTGTATTAGATATTCCACATTTTGTTTATCCATATATGAATTGATGGACATTTCTGTTGTTCCCACTTTTGACTATTTTGCTATGCTATGAACATTCCTATACAAGAATTTTTGTAGGCATTCTTTCAATTCTCTATATACCCAGGAGGGTTATTGCTGAATTAGTCATGTAGTAACTCTATGTTTAACTTTTTGAGGAATTGCCAAACTGTCTTCCAAAACAGCTACAACATTTTAATTTCCCACCACCAATGTATGTGGGTACCAGTTTCTCCACATCCTTTCCAATGCTCATTACTCTCCATCTTTAAAATTACAGCCATCCTAGAGAGTATGAAGCATGTCTCATTGTGGTTTTGATTTTCATTTACCTGAGGACTAATACTGAATGTCTTTTCTACTTTGGAGAAATGGCTATTCAGATCATTTATTTTTGTAGTAATAGCTTTATTGAGATAAAATTTAAATACTCTGTGGTTCACCCATTTAAAGTATATAATTCAGTGGTTTTTGTTTTGACATATCTGAATTTTAAAAAATCCGTATTTCCTTCATTTTAACTACCATTACATAAGTCAATCACAGTTTATTCATTCTTTTATTAATGGGCCAGTATTGTTCCAAATTAATGTTGTACATGTTCTTCCTTACCTTACACATGTTGTGAGGATTTTTTTAGGGTGTATACCTGGGAGTGAAATTGCTGGGTCATGACACATACTGGGCAGAATGGCTGCAGAAGCTTTTCATCTTCTTCTTCCTGTGTTTTGCGCAGTGTAAATTATATGTGACTAATCTTTTCTTGAAGCGTTGGGAGAATTCATTGTAAGACATATTTCACTCTCTTTTAATGCTCACATTTTCTTATATTGAGTCCTTTCCTCTGAGCTGTTGCTTCTTTCTGAAGCACAAAGTTATTTTTTCTCTCTTTTACACTTTACTGCTTATTCTTGAAGTTGTGCATTTTCATTACTGTCTAAGAATAGGTTTTTTAAAAAACATTTGTTAGTATTCAAGGTAGCCTTTCAATCTGAAGAAATTTTTGAATATTGAGTATCCATTAGTTAAAACATCATGATCATTTCTCTGTTTTTCATAACTATCCCTTCTTATTTTTCATCTCTTTGCCTCTTTTTGCTCATCGTTGTGGATGAAATAGTCCTAGCTTCCACCTCACTAATTGATTATGTCTGACTTTTTCAATCTAGGATTTATTTCCAATTTTTTCTCATTCTCCTTGTAGGCTTCAGGATCTGCTCCTGTTTGCACACTTTTCAGTGATATTAGGAAGGACTGGGATTTCCTCCTGGATGTGTTATCTTGGTGGATGATGATCTTTGGGCTCTAGATTTCCCCCCTTCCCTCCCTGGTGTTGAAGCCATCTGTGAGACTGCTCCTGTTCTTGTTATTCTTACCTGGGATCAGACACCATTGTGATTCCTGCTGCCAGGACTAGTAACAGATTCTCTGGCATCCTCTCACCTGGCTAGTCCTGTTGTAGTACTGGAGCACTCTAGGTGTTGCTTCTGCCTTCTGCAGCAGAGCTCTCCAGCCTGTGTCCTTAGATGGTGGCTTCTCCCTATGGTTTTCTGACTGTTCTCCCATATCTCAGGTATTCTGGTTAGTTTCTAGTCCACTGAGCTTTCCCATTCATGTATTTGACAACAGTTTTTAAAAATCATTCAATTGATCTATCTTGTTTGTGTATCTTTCTTTTTAAGAAAAATCTTTTCGGAACTCTCAGTGAGATTTAGGAGGGATGGAAAATAGTCTACCATTTTGATCAATCTGTGAATGAGTCTGGTGTGGATATGGAAACTGTTCCTTGGTGGGTGGAGAAGGGTCTCACAAAGGCATATGAATGCAACACTGACTGCTCTCGTGCTCCTCACAAATTGTCATTTCTTCTTCCTCTACGTGAATTATTACTCTTCTTTCTGAAGTTCTTTCTTGTAACACATTCCCTATGCCTGTATAGGTGCTCCATGATGTGAATTTATCTTTTTCTTCCAGTGCTGTATTAAATGAGAATAATGTGCCTGTCCCTGAAGATTCTCTTGCTCTGATGCATACCACACCTGCAGCAAATGGTTCTGTTCTTAAGGTAACAACACTTGCTTTTGAAAGTTTCTCCAAAGACCGTATTGAGTTGAGTCCTGTGGTATAATCACAGACATCGGGTGATTTCTGATTGATACCAGAACTTAAGCTGTGAGAAAAGCATTGAGCCTCAGTTCTCTAGAGAGAATCCTATTGTCAAATCTCTCACAAGAGTATCTCAGGACTTTTTCTTCAGTTTTTCTGTTATTTGTTGGTCTTTTTGTCTTAGGTGGTCTTTGTATTTTTGGTTTTTTGATGTTGGCTATACCACCCTAGTGTCTCAAACAGTAGATGGCACATAGTGTGCACTAAATAAATATTGATTGCTTGAAACACCAGCACCCTATCATTGTGTTGCAGTAGAACCAGCTCGTCACAGCCCCTGATTTTCTGCCCCTTGTCACACCCTTACCAGTCCAGAGATCATAGAAAGTCAGTCCATTGCCCATTACCCAGTTCATTACCCACTGAATGTTTCAGTTAGCAAGTTAAATGAAAAATTACCCTTGCAAATGAACGTTTACCATTTTGCTCTTTAACTACATAAATGCATTTATTGTAGAAATTTGCTAACTGTTTCATAAAAAGAAAAAGTTAGGAATCACCTGTATTCCCGCTATCCAAAGACAATGTATAATTAAGATTAATTATAATTAAGTGTATAATTTTTCAGACTTTTGGGTTTAAAAAAATCCAATCTAAAATATCTTCAATCAGGAGCTTCCTTTCTGCTAATTAAAATTCTAAACAGATATGTTGACATCTTGATCATTGAAAATTAAGTGAAACCTGAGATTTTTTGGAACAGAGAAGGTCATTTAATTCAAAGATTTATTGCATATTACAATATGTACCAGACAGCATGCTAGTTTCAGAAATTCAAAAGTTAAGCATGGCTTCTTTTTTCAAACTGCTTACATTCCACTGGGAAAGAGAATTTTAATACATTGTGGTAGAGATATATACACACTGTTTGGGGGCACTCAGGCCACAGGTGGGAGGGGGTGGCATAAGAGGAGGGAGATGTGAGAAGTGAGAGAACAATTTTTTTTTTTAAACAATTTTTTCCTACCTGTGATTAAAATTAACTTGAATGTTGAGACATAAATAGGAGATTGACCACAGCCTGAAGACAGATAGATAGAAATAGGATTGTATAAACGAAGGGCCTTCTTTTGTTATGTGTACCATACCTTAGATACTTATTTCTCTTATTTTCAGTTTGGAATTTTATCTTTTATTCTTTTTAAATTCTTCCTACCTACCTACCTTCTCTCTCTCTCTCTCTTTCTCTCTTTCTTTGTAGTACAGAGATCCATCTTCCATTGGGTGCTTCAAATACTAATTAAAAAGTATTGATTAGCATTTATGGGGGAAGTTCATATTGTACTCTTTTTCAAACAGTGATGTACCGGTACATCTGGATGAAGAAGTCTTTGGAATTTAGGCATCTTCTTTACTTACTGTTGCCTGTGCTGCACCTTTTATCTCTCTCTTCCAGTTTAAGAGCTAAGAGCTAGAACAGTCTTTTTTTTTTTTTTTTAAGATTTTACTTATTTATTTGACAGAGAGAGAGCACAAGTAGGCAGAGCTGCAGGCATAGGGAGAAGGAGAAGCAGGCTCTCCGCCGAACAGGGAGTCTGATGCGGGGCTTGATCCCAGGACCCCGGGATCATGACCTGAGCCGAAGGCAGCTGCTTAACCGACTGAGCCACCCAGGCGCCCTGAGCCAGAACAGTCTTAACCCTACCCGAGTTTTGTCTCATCAGAAAGAGTAGCTTTATGAAAATTCACATAACACTATTTTTTTTTAAGATTTTATTTATTAATTTGAGAGAGAGAGGGGGCACGAGTGGGGCAGAGGGACAGAAGGAGAGGAAGAAGCAGACGCTCCACTGAGCAGGGAGTCCGGTGTGGGGCTCGATCCCAGGACCCTGAGATCATGACCGGAGCCGAAGGCAGACGCTTAACTGATTGAGCCACCCAGGTGCCCCCACATAACACTTTAGCTTTTTCAACTTCTGATTTTGGTCTAGGTTCCCCTACAAGCAAAGTAGGATCACTATAACCATGATTCCTGAGTATCCCTGTTTGTTTAAAGGTCAACACCAACAAAGGCTGAGTCAGAATTGTAAGTTGAGAGGATTTGGAAAAAATTTAGTTTGATGATTAATGAGTCATTTAACAGCTATATATATTTTATCTTTCATAGGATGCCACAGATGAATTGGATGCCTTGCTTTTATCTCTAACTGAGAATCTAATGGACCACACAGTCACACCTCAGGTAAATATGCTTTAAAACAGTAAGGTGGAAAGGAATTTCTGTTTTGAAAAATATTCCTGCTACATTCCAGTTTTTGCCTTTTTAACCATATAGTAAAACTGTTCATTTAATAAGAGGTCATATTTCAGTAACCACTTGGCCTTGCCTTTCTACTAAAATTTCACCACTTTAAATTTATGTGTCACTGTATAGTAACCATATGTTACTATAAGCCCATTTGTAATTCAACACCATATTAAATAACATGAGAGGGGATAAACCTAAAGAGTTGAAACAATAAGGACATAGAGGGTAAGGGTGGTTGGCATTGAACACATGGATTGTTATTGCAGTATAGGAGATACTGTGTTGGGTACTGTGACCAAATTATAATACAGATAAGAAACAGTTCTTTCTCTCCAGAGACTTACTGTATAGTTGAGATGAAAGGTATACAAATAACTCGTTCATTGTGTTATGAGTAAAATGACAAGAATTGCTGTGGGAACTAGATGTCATTCTGAAGGCTTGAAAGTACAGATGGTACTTTCTCTGGACCTGGATGTTTGCTTAGATCATTAGTTCTTAAACTTGGGTGTGTATCAGAATCACCTGGAGGGTATTCATTAAAACACACATTGCTGGGCTCTACCCTCAGAGTTTCTGATTTGGTGTGTGGGGGTTAGGGCCTGAGAAGTTGCATTTCTAGCATGTTCCAAGTAATGTAGATGTGGTCTGGGAACCACCCTTTGGTAACCACTAGCTTAGATCAGTAAACAGAGACTTTACTGAAGGATAAGAATTAATCACAAGTCTGGAAAAGTGAGCAGGCAGAAGACAAAAGGGATAGTGTCAGTATTAAGCCATGATAATCCTTTATAAAGGTAAAGGAAGTAACTTCGAAGATGAATGCAAGATGGCCTAAAGCCCAGAGAAGGACTCCCTGGGGCCTAACTCAGAACCATATTCCATGTGCACTCTATCATAAGTGGATACGGTGATGAAAATCAAATTGATTAAACAATATCACTGATATGTTTTCTCTTCCCTGAAAATTTAGAATGCTTCTTTTGGTTTAAATCAAAATTTAGAATATCATGCATTTTAGATTCTGCATATTGGCTGTCTGTTCTGTTACAGTTTTCTCTGTTATTAAACTATAACACTCTTCTAATAACTTCAGCATTTTAATTGATTTTGATACAGAGTAAGGTTAGCTAAGCATCATCATTATGTAGCTGTTTTGTTATTTTTGTTTGTTAATTCTTTCAGAAGATTTTTAGAATAACTTTTTCTAGTCCCACCCCTCCAAAATCCTTTGGATTTTTATTTGTAAATACATTAAATTCATAAGTTATTTTGGGAAAAGAATTGATATATTTATGATAATTTGTGTTCTTAGCTAAGAATACAATATTTTTCTCATTCAATACTTCCTGCATCTCTTCTTAAACTTTGTCATTATAGCCTCCCCAATATAAGTTCTATACTATTTTTATTATTTTCAGATCCTTCCTGCTTTTTTGTGCTATTATTAATGAGATCTTTTTTTTCCCATTATATTTAAACTGGCTTTAAGAAGGCTATTGTGTTCTGAAAAAAGTTTGACAAAGCTTTTCATCAGTTAAAACAGTAAAGCTGAAAAAAATTATAGATATTTAAATAAAGTATGCTTTTTATTGAGGAAAGGGTTTTTATTATATTTTTATGTTTATCTCAGTTACAGTTACCATTCTGAAGAAGCATCGAAATTATGAAGTTCCATCTTCCCTGAGAGGAACAAAGTTGAACCTAAAATTTATAGCAGAAATATCTATTACTAAGGCTAGGAAGAAAGTTCTAGAAAGCACTAAAATTCCTATCAGTTAAGGAATTGGTAAATATGTAAAATAAATTTGTGACAAGAAGGTATGTCTAAGAACAATAGGATAGTATCCATTTTTTTAAAAGTCAGATGCCCAAATTAATTCTACCTCTCAGTCCATGGCAGACTATCTTCTTAGGTCCATGCAAGGCTTCTCTTTTGTTTGTCTCATTTTATTTTCCTTTGTCCTCCATTCCCCACTTTCATTCCCCATTTTCCCTTAGGCACCCATTCTGTTGTGTTTGCTGTATGTCCTTCCAGGCACCTTTCATATATTCATTTAGATAAACATCTGTGAAAAACAGTATGAAGTTTCCTCAAAAAATTAGAAATAGAATTACCATCTGATCCAGTAATGCATTTTACCCAAAGAAAATGAAAACACTAATTCAAAAAGACGTATGCATCCCTATGTTTATTGCAGCATTATTAATAATAGCCAGGATATGGAAGGAACCCAAATATCCATTGATAGATGAATAGATAAAGAAGATGTGGGCTCTGTGTGTGTGTGTCTGTGTGTGTAATAGAATATTACTTAGCCATAAAAAGAATGAAATCTTCCCATTTGCAGTAACATGGATGGAGCTAGAGGGTATAATGTTAAGTGAAATAAGGCAGACAGAGAAAGACAAATATCATATGATTTCTTCCATATGTGGAATTTAAGAAACAAAACAAACAAGGAAAAAAAAAAAAGAGACTAACAATAAGACAGACTTAAATACAGAGAACAAACTGGTGGTCACCAGAGGGGAGGTGTGTGGGGGGATGGATGAAATAGGTGAAGAGGGTAAAGAGTACACTTATCTTGATGAACCCTAAGAAATGTCTAGAGTTGTTGAATCATTATATTGTACACCTGAAACTATTATAACTTTGAAAAAAATCTTCATATTTCTTTGAAGGTACTGTGGGAGAATTTGGGATAGATACCCACAAATAGGATTGCTGGGTTGCATGCTTATATACTAGGTATTGCTCACTGCCTCCAGAATGGCTCCCATAGTTTATAAGTCCTACCAGCAGTTTTTCCTTAAGCTGAATTTTATCTGACTTTTTAATATATTCTGTCATTATGGGTTTGTCTCATTGTTTCAATTTGCATGGGTTAAGTGGTATATTTCCTCCATTATTTTAATGCTGCTTTAGGGTTCCTCTTTGATTGAGTCCCTATTTGTATCTTTTGCCCATTTTTCTGTCAATTTACTTGTCTTTTTCTTAATTTCAGGAGTTCCTTGTATAGTCTAGATATTAATTCCATGTCAGTCTTAGATATTAAAAATATTTTCTCCTGGGGCGCCTGGGTGGCTCAGTCAGTTAAGCGTCTGCCTTCGGCTCAGGTCATGATCCCAGGGTCCTGGGATCAAGCCCCACATCGGGCTTCCTGCTCCGCGGGAGGCCTGCTTCTCCCTCTCCCACTCTCCCTGCTTGTGTTCCCTCTCTCGCTGTGTCTCTCTCTGTCAAATAAATAAATAAAAATGTTAAAATATATATATATTTTCTCCTAATCTGTGTATTAACACATCTGAGGCATTTTTATCACCGTGTCATTTGTGATAAGTAGCAATGACATTGAGACAACCTATGTCTACCACTGTGGAGGTGGATGAGTAACCTTCTATTCTGATGTCACACATTCTTATTTTTTCTCATTGTAGTTTGGGGTTTAGGGTTTAAAAAAATCCTTCCTCCTCTGCCACCCCAACCCTTGAGGTCACAGAGGTATTCTTTTCTGTTTGTTTCTATTAGCTTTAATTTTATTTTACCTTTCACATTTAGGTTTTAACCAATTTTGAACAGTTTGAGGTTTTGGGGGAAGATGTCAGTTGTGCTTTCGATACGACCCAAATTTGTATTTATCCCTACAAAGATAAAATTTTCCCCATATTATCTACTAAATAACTCATCCTTTCCCAGTTGGTTTGTTACTAATCTATTTCTATTGTGTTCCAGTGGGTGCTCTCTTTTTCTGCTCTACTACTATTGTGTTTATTACTCTGGCTTTATACTGATACTTAGTTTATTCTTACTTATAAATTTCAGCATCAGTATCAGATTTCCCCCAAAATTCTGCTGGCATTTTAATGGAGTTTATATTAAATTTATAGATTATTTTGGAGAAAACTGACATTTTTGTAATATCTTTTCATTTTCATGAATGTGATAGATATTTCTGTTTTCTCTCATCTTAGAGTCTCTAAATGTTCTCTGTAAGTCTTCTTTAGATTGTTAGGCTAAATCCTAAATACTTTAAACTTTTGTTACACCTTTGTTGATGTCGTGAATGGTATTTAATTTTTTACTGTTGAACTCCTAAGTTGATTTTGTGTCTAGCATACTTGCTGAATTCTTTCATTAATCAATCTGCTGATTATCTTTAATATTCTGTCAGCTTCTAGGGTGTGTTTCATACCTGTCTACAATTATTGATTAATTCACTTCTCATCTATTGCTAAATCTGTCATTTTAGATAGGCTGTGAGGTGTATATATATATATTGGTAATTATACTTTCTCCAACTCCTTTGAGTACTTTAAAGTGTTCTTCCTTGCCCCTTTATTCTCCCTTACTTTCCCTTTTGACTGATATAAAATTGACGCCCTTTCTTTTAAGTTTATATTGCCTAGTATATAATTTCCTGTCCTTTTATTTTCAGCCTTTTTGTATCTGTTGGTCTTAGGTGGACCTTTTGTGAACAACAGTTTGCTAGATACTGCTTTTTTTTTTTTTTTTTTAAGATTTTATTTATTTATTTGACAGAAAGACAGAAGAGCACAAGCAGAGGGAATGGCAGAGAGGGAGCAGCAGGCTCTGCACTGAGCAGGGAGCCTGATGCAGGACTCAATCCCAGGACCCTGGGATCATGACCTGAGCCGAAGGCAGACGCTTAACCATCTGAGCCACCCAGGCGCCCGCTAGATCTTGTTTTTTAAATCTTATTTGAGGATCTCTATCCTCTGATTGAGTTAAATCCATTTATATTTACTGTAATTATGGTTATTATAGGACTTGTTTCTGCCAAACCATTTTTTATTTACCTTTATCATATATTCTTTCTCTCTCCCTTGTATTTCCTATGGTAAAAGTGCATTTTCTTAATATTGATGGGAAAGCCATACTTTGTACTTTTATTCTTCTGGTGCTCACTTATTAATAAGACATGGACTTATATAAATTTTTTTTCTTATCAGAATCTAAGACCATGAGTCTAAGGACTATAGTTTCTATAAAATAGGAGTTCATTAGCTTCTAATTCTACACATAGAAGTAAGATCTAGAAAATTAAACATTAAAAAGAATGTAACAAAGCCCCTATGAGTCAGGAGCAATGTGAGTGTTTCTATATGCATGAATGATAATTAGAGAATGACCTGTATATAAACAGATTTTTTTTTCTGTGTACTTTCTTTGTGCTATTCATTTGGATTAGTCACAATCCACTGTTCAGGATGCTACCAAGAAGGCTATGATTATTTGTAATGAACTGAAATGTCAGAAAATGAAATGTTAAACTGGATGCTGGGGTTGGAGGGTCGGGGAAGTCCTATTAATAAGGAACTGAAAGTAGTAGTAGCATTCTTGGAGTAGAACATTTTTAAATTAAAGAGATTCTCAAAATTAGGACAGTTTCTTAAGTCGTGAATATGGCATCGTGTTGTAGAAAAGGATCTTGGATTCAAAGTGCATGTCACCTCGGGGAGCCATTAAGAACTGTCTCCCTCTACAATGCATTCTGTAGTAGTAGAAGAAAACATTATGAGAATGATTATGAAAATAAGTCTTCCCTAAAAGTAAACACATATATAAAATTTATTTTAGGTATCTTCAACATCCATGATCACACCACGGTGGATTGTACCAGTAAGTTAATGATATTTGATTTACCTTTTATTTTGATTGCCCTTGCAGAGCAAGGCCTAAAGGATTACCAAACTCTTGTTTTTCCTTAAAAATGGGGTCATTCCCAAAGTTCTGTTAACTTAATGGCTGCAAACTAGTGATTTAGCTTTTCTGTTTGTAAAGGCTTAAAGCTGCCGACAAAAACAAAAATAAAAATCTGAGGTGGAGGATGGTAAAAAAACAAACCAAAACAGCCCATGACCATCAAAATCCCCTTACTTATTACCATAATCATTAGGGAAAGGTGGCTTGGAGCTGAACTGCTGATGCCCGGGCCTGTGTTGTCACCTCTGCTCAGGTGTGGTGTCTGTCTGTCTCAGCAGAGTGGCGTCCTTTCCAATGGACTGGTAGGAAGTGGACCATCCTTGGCAGGGAAGGAGGGACATGGTAACAGAGAAGTAATCTCGCTGATTTCTCCCCCAGCACCATTCTTGGTGGATGCTGTGACCAGGTGAGGAAATTATTTCTCCATTGCAGTTCTTAGGCATCTGTTAGGAGGAAAGAATAATAAAATTAATATATTTATAGCAGTAATGTCAATTGTTCTTTAACTGAACTTAATTGAAACTGGATAAATGTTTTCTCTGTTATTTAGAATAGTGTTTTTTCTGTTTTTTGTCAGTAACAATTTTCGACAAAATTATAAAGTAGCCCTTATATATTTTTATGAAGTCTTCATAAATGTTAAATGTTAACAGGCTTATCTTAAAAAATTTATATTTATTTTAAAATTCATTTATGTCTTTTCCTTTCATTCTTTTACTATTATGTTGTCCATCCATAAGGTGAAGAGTCATAGATAAGAGTGAGGTAGGAGATTTCCAAGATGAGGCCTCTGAATGAGCCCTCATACCTGTTACAAGTTCATTTCAACATATTGCTTGCCACAAACAGAAGCTGGAATCAAAAGACCTTTTGTTTGGCATGTAGTTCAACTCTTCATTGTTAGGACCAAAAGATGTACAATTGCCTTCATTCTCACCTCAGACTTTTTCCTGGTGGTCTGTTTCTCACATCCTCCTGGTGCTGAGAGAGTGTAGGTCAGCTGAAGTAGATGCTTTCCTAATTAAAGAAGAAATTTCCTCATTAACTGGAAGAATTATTAGAGCTGATTAACTTGAGAGAAATTGATAGTTTCATTTTAAAGTTGTTCTCTTATCCCCACGGTCTTCAAAGTAATATAATCACTCACTCAGCAAACACTTATTGAATGTCTGTTATGTACCAGGCATTGATTTTATCTGGTTTGGCAGCACTGAAGATAGCAGTGAACAAAACAGGCATGGGACTTGCCGTAGGGAACTCACATGTAGTTGTCAAATAGCACTGTATACAATTCTAATAGGTTATTTTTCTAACCATATATATGCCTAGTAATTGCCACTGTAAAAATAGAGATTATGTGCAGAGAACCAGGTAATAATGCTTTGTAATTGAGTTTATACAATAAAATATGAGTCCTTAGGACTTCTAAATTAAAAATTACAGATGAAAGAAGAGATTGTCTACATTCCTTCCCAAAACAAAATAGTCATAGAGGAATTAAAGAGATCAAAAAGGACAGGTAGTGCACCTGAAACTAATATAATGTTATATGCCAGTCATACCTCAAAAAAAAAAAAAAAAGATAAATGAATCAGTGGAATAGAGTAGGGTCTAGAAACAGACTCACACATACACAGTTACCTGATTTGTGAAAAAGGGATGGTGTAGTGCTGTGGGGAAAGGATGGTCTTTTAGTAAATCAGCTGGACAAATTAAATATCTGTGTGGGAAAAGATTAATCTTGACCCAACCTCAGAGCATACACAAAAATCCATTCTTGATGGATTGCAGATCTAAATGTGAAACATCAAATAATAAAGCTTTTAGAAGAAAATATAAGCAAACATCCTGGAGATCAGGAAAATTTTTTAAACAGGTCACAAGATGCTTTAATAATGGGGAAAAAATCAGTAACTTGGATTATATCAAGAACTTCTGTTCATCAAGAGAAATAATTTCAAGATCTCAGAAAGGGAAGCCAGAGAGTGAGAGAAAATACTTGCACTTCCTCCCTCGTCCCCTTTGATCTCTATCTCTCTTTCTTTGACAAAGGAAAGAATCTTTATATATCTAGAATATAAAGAGCTCTTGTAAATCAATAAGAAAAAAACAGCTAAATAGAAAAATTGGCAAGACTTGAAAAGGCAGTTCAGAAGTGGATATCCAGATGGTCAATAAGCATACAAGACAGTGTGCAACTTGACTAGTCATTGAGGAATACAAATTCAAACCACCATGTAGTGACCACTATATACTACCAGAATCACTGAAGTGAAAAAGACACATAGTATCAAGTGTTGGTGAAGGTATGGGGCAACTGGAACTTTTCAAAGTGGAATAACCATGTTGGAAATAGGTTTGGCAATATCTACTAAAGCTGAACATACCCAGTGACTCAGTGATTCTATTATTTACATACTCAGTAGAAATACAAATAAATGTCTATCAGAGGATATGTACAAGAATGTTTGCAGCAGCTGTATTCATAATAGCCCAAGCTTTGAAAACTTTCCAAAAGCCCATTAATAGTCAACTACATAAATAGCAATGCAAATGAATTGTGTAAACATAATTATGTATATTAGTTTGTTGTGTAACAAATTGCCACATATTTAACATCTTAACACACATTTATAATCTCATTTTCTGTGGGTCTGAAGTCTGGACACTGCTTTGCTGGGTCCTCTGCAACTACTGCAAGCCCATTAGTTAGTGAGTTTTGCCTGTATGTACAGTTTCCAAATGGCATTCCAGTGTTTACTTTTAAATACAAATAGGTGCTTTCCTCATAAATGTGAAGAGAGCCAAAGATTTCCAGATGTTTGAGGAAAAACTGAAACCGGTAAACTGAAAAAGAAACGGAGGAAAGAAGGGAACATGAGCATCAGAAACTTCACAAATGATAGTTCCATGAGAGAGGAGATGCTGCATCCATCCAACACTAATAGGAAATGAAAAAGAAAGGAAACAGAAAACACAGTGTTCTTAGAAATTATTAACCATGTTAAAAATAAAATCTAAAGAATGTGTGGAAGATAAGATTGAGGAAATCTCCCAAAAAAGTAGAACCAAAAGATGAAAACTGGGACAGAAGAGAAAATTGGAGTATTGGTCCAGGCAGTCCTATATATGAATCATCGAAGATCCAGAAAGAAGAACAGAACACATAAGAGAAAATTGTCGAAGGAATTGAGATTTCTTGGAATTACTTCAGTTTTGTTTTTTGTTTTTTTTTTTAAGATTTTATTTATTTGAGGGAGAGACAGAGCATGAGCTCTGGGGGAGAGGGAGAAGGAGAGGGAGAAGCAGACTCCCCGCTGAGCAGGGAGCCCGATGTGGGCCTGATCCCAGGACCCTGAGATCATGACCTGAGCCAAGGCAGACGCTAAAACGACTGAGCCACCCAGGCGCCCAGAAGTACTTGAGTTTTTAGATTAACTGGGCCTGTGTACCCAGCAGAGAGAATGAAAATAGACAACACCAAGGACCATCATGAAATTTCAGAATATCAGAATTAAGAGAGGATATATAAGTCCAGAGAGGGAGGTAAAAAAGAGTACATGAAAGGATTGGTAATCAGAACGACAGCCTACTTTTCTGAAAGCAAGAAGTTAATGGAGCAATGCCTTCAGAATTCTGGAGGAAAATTATTTTTCACCTAGATGTTTATATCCAGACTATCAATGAAGTGTGAGATTAGAATGAGTAGACCTGGAATTTCTCTAAAATATATACTTCTCATGCGGTCTTACTCAGGCATTTACTCACTGGAGGATGTGTTCCATCAAAACAAGGTGATTATCCAAAAAGGAGGAAGACACGGGACCCAGGAAACAGGTGCAGGAACTGACCAGGAGGAAGGTGGAGGAAAGCTCTGAGGCAGCAGCTGCCCCACTGGTCTAGGAACAATTCTGTACAGATTTGAAGAGGGGATATAGAGTTCCAGGAAGGATATTGCCAAGAAAAAACACAAACACGTGGCTTACCCCAATTTTTGAAAAATTACATGACGTTTGAATGTACTGTGGAGAGATCCATGGTTCTAGGCTGCAAGTTTAAGGACAAATTAGAAATAAGTACAGAAAACAGAGCAAAGAGTGAAAAAAATGAAGCAGTTCTTCCAATTCAGAAAGAACAAATTATATAAGAAAAAAATATATGCTTATATCAGTTGTGAAAATATTTACATAATTACAACAAACACTGAATATTAACATGATGAAAGTTGTCTGTTTAACTGTATTGAAAAGGTAGGAAGGAAGGATTGGGGAGCTGGTGAGTGGGTTCTGAGAATGGTAAACCTTCATAATCCATGGCAGGAAGTCATTGTAGAAACAGGCCACTTGGACTTTTGCTAGTTGTACATCACAATCACCTGGAGAGCTTATTAAAACACAGCTTGGGGGCGCCTGGGTGGTGCAGTTGGTTGAGTATCTAACTCTTGGTTTCAGCTCAGGTTGTGATCTCAGGATTATGAGATCGAGCCCGGCATCAGGCTCCATACTCGTCACTCAATGGCTGAGTCTGCTTGAGATTCACTCTCCTTCTCCCTCTGCCCCTCCCACTCATGCACATGTGCTCTCTCTCTCTCTCTCTCTCAAATAAATAAATAAAATTTTAAAGCAAGTAATCGCAGCTTACTGGGCCCCATCCTCAGAGCCTCCTATTCAGTATGCCTGGGGTAGTGCTGAAGAATTTGCATTAATAACAAATCCAAGGGAGTATACTTGGAGAAACAGAGATACAGAAAAATGAAGGAAAATGCCAGGAAAAAAAGAAAACTGTTGAAAGTGTTTGTCTCTATGTAGTAGAAATGGAGGGGGCTGGTACACATGACTGCTTTTTCAACTATCAAGCTTGTTAGTAGTTTCGACATGTTAAACTATGTCCTTTGTACTATGTATTTTGATGTGAAGTCTTAATGAAACTGAGATAGATGACATTACATCCTTGCCTCTGAGTTCATGCTCTTCAACTATGGCAGAGACTCTTGGGTGCTCATGCAAAGCCCATATCCTTTTATTTTTCACATAACTCTGACAAAGCAGATTAACTGGTGTGGGAACTCAGCCACAGCCATCTGGGACTATCTATATAAAGCACAGAACAGTGTACCCACTTACCTTGGTATTTCTTGAGCAGGTTTGCTCTCATGCTCAGCACAGTATTACTCTTGCCATTCATAATAATAACCCTGATTCATTAAGAAATGATTAAGTGTTTGGTATGTTTTATTCAAGGCAGTAGGGGAAATTGGTATCTCTAGATTTCATTTCAAGATGAAATAAGCATCATTTATCTAGAAAATTCCCTTCTGTAAATATCTCATTACTAAATTAGGCATTGCAACACAGTCATTTAGATCTATAATTTACTCTCAACCTGCTCCATGTAACACTGGTGAAGAAATGCAGGTTGCTCCCAGCCCAGTGGTTTCACTGAATAATAACCCCTTCTTTCTTCCTTTCAGCTCTGTTCCAACGTTGGCGGAAGAAACCATCTTGAAGCAGAAGTGTTTACTGACAACTGAGCTCTGAGGGATTGGCTCCTTCTCACCTATAACTGGAATATCCAGCACTCTGCAGCTGTCCGTCCTGGAATCCATTTCCACTGGAATGTTCAGATTCAGGAACTTGTCCTTACTTGTGAGTAAAATGCTCACCCAGATTTGACTTCAACTCAATGAAAAACATTTTCCGTCCAACTGGAAATTTTTAATTACACTACATATTTGCCCAAATGAAGGTATCTGGTCTTTTACTTTCTATAATCGTATTAAAGTTGTATATTCCTGAAACAAGGGAATTCTTTTCCCTATTGTTTCCTTCAAACTCTTGGCTCCATCTAGTGGTTATAACTGTTCATAACCCCTCCATAACCAGGCTGTCTGATAGTCAATTATGGCCTTTTGAATGTTATTTTTCTCTTTAGTATCAGGGTGTGTCCTTGATCTGAGCACCTGTTAGAGAAGTTGCCCTTATCCATGCAGTACCTGGAAATCAGGAATTTAGGAAATTAATGAGGACATCATGTAGGTAGTTTGAGGCCTAATTGTTTATAATTATTACAGTATAAAGAGAAGTTTAGAATACAGAAGGTTTTCAAGTGTCTCCCATACTTTTGACTTCTTACTGGACTGGCTATCTTAATACTTCTAAGTTTACGTCAAGGTAAGCTAAACCTTGAGAAGAATACAGAGAAATCAATTGTGCATATATTGTGTCCTGTTTTTTTCAGCCCTGCTTCCCCACAGGAAGCCCTCACATGCACCACACACATACTCTCTAACTTTTCAGCCTGGACAGAGACAGCAGTCACTTCTCCACACTGGCACCGATTTGGATATAGGCTCCATCTCCTTTTAATATGAGCTGAATAAATTTAGAACTTGTAAACTAAAGAAAACAAAACAAAAACAAAAATACCAGGACAGAAATAAGGAATCGGGGGTTGAAGGGGATTTGTTTCTTGAACACCTGTGTCTGAAACTGTACTTAGCATACTGTAAGAACTCGTATCTCACCTTACAGTAGGAATTTTGTGTTAATTTTAAAAAGTCTCTAGAAGTTCCTAATCACTTCTGGTATAAAAAAAATTTCTGGATGTTAAAGTAGCACATGTGCATATAGAAAATGAAGAAGAGTGTAAAAATAACCTCTTGCAATCCTGACTTCCAGAAAAACACTCTTATTTTAACTTTAAAAATTCAGAATGCAGGAGGTAAACTGCAGTTGCTGCTGGAAATGAGGATGAGGTAGAAACCATGTTGGTATCATTGTTGTTAATCCCTGTGATCAAGGATTGATGTCAAACTATACCTCCTGGAATTTGATGTTTAGTTTTCTGCCCTGTATTATGTATATAACTGAGTGTGAATTTATGTTGCTCAGCACAAGAGAACATCCAGTTTTGTGATCTTTAAAACTCCATGGTTTGGACTATCCTGGGTTCCCTGTAGCATAGTCATGGGCTAGGCAAACACACACTAGTGTCTGATTGGAAAGCTCAGGAATTTTAATCTTGTGCTGTTTCCCAGGGAGCTGTAGAGTTTGGAAACCACTTTTGCACAGAACAACTTTGCTGAAGGAAAGAAAGTTGGCACTTCTTGCTGGCTGCTTCCCCTGAGCCATTATGCTGAGCTTGTGAATTTCATTGGTGGAGCTCTTGCCAATTCTTAATTGTAAAACAAATTTTCTCGCAGCTGTAAGTGACACCTAGAACCAAGGGCTTGACCAGGGGCCTGACCCGAAGCACCCTGGACTGGACATCAAATTTCCAGTGTGTGACAATGCTAGATGTACGGAAAGGTCAAAGTTGTGCATCTAACCACAGAGCAGCTGAGGGATTACTAGATTGGAAGGCCCAAACTTCCCATCCAGTTTAGGAGGTAGCACCATCCTTCTTTTAAACTTTTTGCCGTTTAGGAATACGTTGCTGAAAATATTCTATAACCTCTGTGTCTTCGGTATATATTCTTGCCAGTTAGCGTATCGAAAAGGACTTTCTTAGAATTTACTTAAATCTCAGGCTTAAAGGAGGAAATTTTGTCTTTTGTCCTGACACAAAGTGGTAAACATGGAAATTAATACTTTAATGATGAATTAGCCCTGGCAGTTTAGATACCTGTCAAGTATAACTTCCCTGTCATGACTGCTGCTTGTGCCTTCCCCAGAGTTGCTGTAACACTGATCTTGTTCTTGCTCATCTGAGAGTGGAGGGGAGAGAATGGCAGGGCTCAGGATATCTGTGAATGTGTCCGAGAGGGAAGGGAAGTCTGTCTCTGTGATGAGAGAGAAGCCGATATATGTGAGTCAGTAAAGAATGTGAGCAGAGTGAGATTTGAGATAATACTGGATAAGGAGGCAGGTCGGTTACACTGAAGTGGGAGGAGGGACAGCTCTGATGGCATGACCCGCTGTTGACCTTCAAGGCATAGTCCTCCCCTACAAAGATTAAAACCCACCTGCACATCCGAGAATCATCTGATTAACTAAAGCTCTGATCCTCAGATGAGATGAAATAGCCGTACTGGCTGTTCAAAATGACAGCTAGTTGGGCAGGAAGTTTCTCTCTAGAATGAGGTTCCCATGCATCTTAGTAAATGTAGCTAAAGAGAAATATTGGCAGCATTTAATTAAGTCAGAAGTAATGAGAACATGTTTGAAAAGAGAGCAAGAACAATAGTTTATTTGAGGGCTCCAGCTAGAAAGCTGTTAGCATTCTTCCGTTTGAAGGTAGTTTGGAGGTGATTTATAGATGAGATAACCGACCCAGATTGGCAACAAATAACAGGAGGCTTTTAGCCACAGGCTCAGCTACTCTGTGGTTACTTTCTTCCCATTTTCCAGTACCGGATTTGACTGTGGTGACTCATTAGGATCAGCGATGATGGAACTTGTGACTGGGAGCAGATTTGAGGCTGGTGCTGAGAGAGTGGCAGGGCTTCTTTTGTTGTCTTGCCAGGCCTCGTGCGTCTGTGGGGCTTGCAAGGACTGGGTTGTTGCTGCTGCCCCTGTCTCATGGCTTACTGTGCGCTCCGCCCCAGGAACGCTTAGTACAATCACGCAGTAGGCGTCTGCTGCAGGCCCTGGGGGACGGGGGGCAGAAAGGAGAGGAACCTCACATCAGGCCCTCTGACAGCCCGGGTGCGGGAAGGGAGAGTTGGCATGGTGGTTTAAATACGCATGCTAGGTTTCAGCTTTCTGCCCTCGACTCTTCTTCTGAACTTGTAAAATGATAAACGAGATCCTATTCCTCACTATTGTCCGTAGTGTCACCTTTGTATACACTGGAATGGCTCATTGTTCTTTCACGCCTGCCCTTCAAGAAGCACTGCTGAACAAAGGCATGACTAGGTTCCTTTGGTCTTGATAAATTTAGACATACCCTGGACAGCTTTCCTAAAATGTTTGTATTGTTTTAAGAAAAATTCTTTCTAAAAATACTTCTTAACAGCCTACTGACTGTCTTCACCTTTGTCTGCTTTCGCACAATCACAGATGCTCTGTGGACAGTTAAGGATGAAAGCCCTGGGTTGTTCCTTGCATCTTGACTGCTTGTTCTTACGCTAGAACCCCCATCTTCTCTTGCCTAATAAGCCCCAGAATGAAAGCTCGGGTGTCACTTCAGAGACTTTGTTAGAGCAGAATTATTTGGCAGTCACCTACATAAAGAAAAATCTTCCATCTTTTTCGATAAGTAAGGGTCTTGAGAAGCAAAGCTCTTGTCTTCTCACCGAGAGCAGGGATGAGCGAAGTCTTCTTGAAGAGCAGAGAGCGTTGATACTTCAGCACTCAGCTGGGTGCCCAGGCACCAGCGCGGCACACACGAGGGCACGGCCGGCGGGCTCTGCTGCCCCCAGGCCGCACTTACAGGAGCAGCGGCCCACTCCAGTCCCACGCTGCTGCCGTGCCTGCCTGGCGCCCGGGGGTCAGGCCGCTGTTCACACAGGTTCTGCAGCAGCAGCTGCACGTGGAGGCACCCTCATGTGCACACGGCAGGGTGCAGTCATGGGTCTTCCAGCTCTGAGAGTCTTTGTGAGGCCTCACCAGTTTCTAACCAGTCTTGCCTTCAGCCTTTCAGTTACTTAGAAGCCTGGAATCTTCGGCAGACTGAAGAACGTACATTTCTATATTATTTGTCCTTTTTTCCGCTCAAAAAGGTAAACACGGTGTTTTTTCCAATGATCAGAGGAAAGTTGGAAGCTTTTCCTATCTCTCAGCCTTCAGGATGAGGAAGTGTGTTTGGGGCATAGAAGTTGGTCCTGAGCCGAACGCCGCTGCACTAGCTGTAGTGATTTCCAGTTCTCAGATAGGGCACGTGAGGCTCTTCATCACATTGCCTGAGACAACAATTCAGTCACTTCCGAGGATTTCTCTTTATCAGGGATGTGTTTCAGCACAGACCCCTGGCTCTTTATTTTCATAAGTAAATTTTCTTCTCGGGGTATGATAGACAGTTAAAAGGACCTCACTAACTATTTTGTGTTTACTTTTTATATGTGTAAAGCTTTGCAGTAGCTTTTAAAGTGTAATTTATTTTTATATCGAGTGCACTATTCTTCACTGTGTTCCGCAGTTTTATATGACTTGTATTAGAAGCACTGCACTGCACTGAGTTGTTTGTACACTGAACTGAGAACCGTAGATGTGACCACAAATAAAGCTTTTGTGAAACATTTCTGTTCTTATGAGCTGTTTTCAGTTTCTTGCGAGTGGAATACCTGCATGCTGCCTGTTTTCTGTGCTCAACACCATTGTTAGATCAGAGCTGCTGTAAATAGGAACACGAGGGACCACGTGGAAGCCGTGAACAGAAGCAGCACCAGTTTTCAGTGACCATTTTAATATGTGTGGTACAAATTTGGGAGTAGAGGCATTTTCAAAGCTTAAAAACCTCATTGGTCATTCCCAGCATATCCTGGCAGGCACAGTGGTTGTTCCCAGGAGCAGCATGGTATGGTAGAAACACAGCTCTACTACTCAGTACCAGGAGACCTTGAATAAATTGCTTAACGAACCCGCGCCTTGGATCCTTTGTCTGGGACGGGATGGTACATTGTACGTGGTGCAGCATCCGGGAGACAGTAGTAGATGTCCTCCATCATACCATCCCAATGAAGAACATGCTGCTGGGCAGAGGTCAGTGAGGCTCCTGAGAACAGTTTCTTTTCTGCTCCCCTCCTCCCCCTTCCACCCAGAAAACAGATAGCAATGGGCCCTGAAAACCAGAGAGCTTTTCTTAGGCTCTAATGCATGTGCAGGGCGAGGCAGGCACCTGGACTCTCACCTGTGCTGGAAGTTCTCCTCAAAGACATTGGGCATTAAGCAACCAAAGCACTCTAACTGAAGCACAGTGACTCATTGGAAAGATATGGGGAGCTCTCTGAACTGAGAGGATGGGTGGAAGTGTGGACTCCTTCTCTGGCACCAGCAGGAATGGTCTGGCTGCTCCCTGCTGCTCACCCTTACTGGCATTTTGAGTTGGAGAGGGCAGGACACCGAAGAAGGCTGTGGATCCCCAAAGGGAGGGGAATGGTTAATGGGCTACCAAGACAGTCACAGATTTGGGAGAAGACACTATATATCACAGTTGTTAAAATCTGAAGAAAAAGAAAATTCAGACCCAGAAAATTCAGGGAAGTTGACTATAGCTGGGTAATTGCTCTTTAAGCGTTGGAGATAGGGCTTGCACTTTTTTAAATTGTTATGTTAATCACCATACATTACATCATTAGTTTTTGATGTAGTGTTCCATGATTCATTGTCTGCGTATAACACCCAGTGCTCCATGCAGAACGTGCCCTCTTTAATACCCATCACCAGGCTAACCCATGCCCCCACCCCCCTCCCCTCAGTTTGTTTCTCAGAGTCCATCGTCTCTCATGGTTCGTCTCCCCCTCCGATTCCCCCCCTTCATTTTCCCCTCCTGCTATCTTCTTCTTTTTTTTAACATATATTGTATTATTTGCTTCAGAGGTACAGATCTGTGATTCAACAGTCTCGCACAATTCACAGCGCTCACCATAGCACATACCCTCCCCAATGTCTATCACCCAGCCGCCCCATGCCTTCCACCCCAGGGCTTGCACTTTTTAAAAAAAATTGTATGTTGGGGTGCCTGGGTGGCTCAGATGGTGAAGCATCTGCCTTCGGCTCAGGTCATGATCTCGGGGTCCTGGGATCGATCCCCGCGTCGGGCTCCCTGCTCAGCGGGGAGCCTGCTTTTCCCTCTCCCACTTTCCCTGCTTGTGCTCTCTCTGTCTCTCTCAAATGAATAAATAAAATCTTGAAAAAAATGTATGTTAATACTCCACAAACATCTATTTTAATGTGATTTCTGTTCTTAAAATATTCAATATTAAAAAAATGAACCCAGCATGCCACCCAGAAAGGGCTTTTGTGGTCAGCACCAAGAAAAGGCAGGAGGGGCAAAAAGGGAGCTCAGGTCAGTAAGGCCCAAGAAAATTAGCTCAGTGTTGGTTTGGGGGTGGTGTGGTGGGCTTAGGCTGATTTGTCCCACAGTCAACCCCACTGTGCTTAGCTTCCAAGGTTCCATCCTGGAGGAGAGACCCAGAGGGGTGCAGAGCGGCCTTCTCACCACAGCAGGGTTGCCCATGCCCACGCGGGCCCTGGTGGCCCACTCCCTAGCCCTCTGTAGTACACCCTCACTCTTCCAGGTGCATCAGGCAAAGGTCAGAGCTAGTTCACACTCTCAAGCTAGGAAATTAGGATGTTGGGGTGGGAACTAGAATTTCAAGATGACCTGGTCCCAGCTCCTCAGTGCCTACTAGATCAGAAGAGAGGTCCAGAAAGGAAAAGGAACTGGCCCTAGGTTGTAGGGCTAGGGGTAGGAATTCGCCACTCTCCTCTCACTTCCTTCAGCACTGCCAGTCTTGGCTCCCTCGGTCACAGTTGCCACAGACAGTTGCCACAATCTCAATTTTTCTGCGGCACCCCCGAGGCCCTTCCTCCCTGGGTCCAGAATTCCCATGCGAGAAGCTTACCCATTTCAAACCTCTGTGACTCTAAGCAAAGCCTCCTCAGAAAGAAGCCACAGCACGGAGCTCTGGTCAGCCCTTAGCAACCACCATTCTACTCTCTGTTCCTGAGTTTGCCTTTTTTAGATTCTACATATCAAGTGATATAATTCCGTATGTGTCTTTCCCTGACTATGTCACTTAGCATAATGCCCTCAAGTTCCATCCATGTTGTCACAAATGGCAGAATTTCCTTCTCTCTCATGGCTGAATACTATTCCACTGTATGTATGACACATTTTCATCCACTGGTGAACATGTAGGTTGTTTCCATTTCTTGGCTATTGTGAATAATGCCACTGGCTCTTCATCAGTTTAGGTTAGGGACTCTCTCACACGTCTGGACATGTGGGTAGTTTGGCATACAATTCCACGTGCTCATGGATCCCTTAGGGGTCCTCAGGTTGAGAGCTGGGTTAATGATGGGAATATCTGGCCAGGGGAGGTATTAGGGGTGGAGAGGGGGGGAGAGAAGGAGTGGTTCTCCTGGGCAACTGCCGGCTCCCCTCACCACTGTCTGCAGCACTGGCCAGCAGTACAAGCTCAACAGATGCTTGCTTAACCAAGGCCTGAAGGCATACGGTTCTCAACCTAGAATAGTCACGAGCACAGTGCTATAGGCCAATTGTTGAATTATAAATATAAGTACAAAAATATACCCTGCTGGAGCCCTGTCCATCAGCCTTTCTGCCTTGTGCTTGTACATGGGGGTGAGACTAGTGCCTTCCTCATGGTGTGGTGAAGGTGGTGCAGGTTCAAGGAGTTAATACCGGAATCCATCTGCGTGCTGATGCCTCCCCAAGTCCCTGTCTCCAACCCAGATCTCTGCCTGCACCCCCTCCTGGCTCCGTATGGCTATTACACAAGCCCCTCCGGCTCAGCCTGTGGTAAGCCAGACTTGAAGTGTTCTGCCGGAGCCCCCACCCCAACGCATGCCCTAACGGCAGCTGCTGCGTGATCCTGGTCACGGTGAGTTATTTCCTTGCCCTTGGTTCGTCTCTCTCCCCTCCCATGTCCGACTAGTCCTTAAGTCCTGCTGGGTCTGTCTCTGAAGTGCCTCCTCATTTTTGCGGCTACACCCCTTGACCAAGTCAGCATCTGGCTTGAGTTCAGGCAATCGCTGTTGTTGGGTGACTCTATCTTCCAACTGTAGCCAGAAATGAAGTCCTGCTACTCTGCATTGAAACCACATGGCTAAATAAAATCTTTTTTTTTTTTTTAAAGCGCCTCGGTGGCTCAGTCAGTTAAGCATCTGCTCTCAGCTTAGGTCATGATCCCAGGGTCCTGAGATCGAGTCCTGCTTCTCCCTCTGCCTCTGCCTCTTTCTCTCTCTGTCTCTCAT
Organism: Mirounga leonina; assembly: GCF_011800145.1. Classification (NCBI taxonomy): domain Eukaryota; kingdom Metazoa; phylum Chordata; class Mammalia; order Carnivora; family Phocidae; genus Mirounga; species Mirounga leonina. Next base: position 100,646,037 of record NW_023270377.1, read on the forward strand.
GAATAAATAAAATCTTAAAAAAAAAAAAAAAAAGTAAGAAAGAAACCTCAATGGCTTCCCATTGCCCAGAACACAAAATCCAAACTCTTTCCGATGGCCTCCATGGCATGGTCTTTGGCTGTGCTGCTTCCACTCTTTCGGGTGACCCGCACTTACTCTCCCAACTGGGCCTGCCTCCTTCTGCTGGGAGCTTGGTGGCCCCAGGCTCTGTGCCTTGAGGCTTCTTGTTTAGGGTTCAGGTTGCATACTACATCCTGATGTACCCCTCTGCACTCCAATATCAGCCCCTCTCCATGTCACCACCTTTGTGAGTTACCTATTAATTGCCTTCCTGATAATATAAGCCCGTCCCTTGCTGAAATTGGGGGCACCTAGCTTGCCTCCTGGTGTACAGTTTGTGCTCAGATATTTGTTGAATGAAGGGACCTGGGGAGATGGCCGAGACTGACCCCAAGACCATGCAGGATTTCACCTCAGCAGTGCAGACACTCCTGCAAGAGATACAAGATAAATTTTAGACCATGTCCGGCCAGATCATTGGAAGAATCAAGGACATGAGTAGTCCCATTGACCACCCGGAGAAAAACACTGCAGACCTCACGACACAGGCTGCAGTGGAAGAACTGGAAGGTAAATACAAGATGCCTGCCACACCAGAGTTGAAGGTTGCTAATGTATACTGAAATCTGGAACACCGTTTTTACAAGCCAAGAGAAGACCAAATGGCTTTTTGAAGCAACTACTATGTGTAGACAGGTTTTCTATTACAAAGCATGCATTCTTCTTAACGCATATTATATAGTTTATAGACTTAACCCCCCCCCCCCCCCCGGTTTCTTGAACATGGTCACTTCACATCTTAGATCTTGGTCAGTTGTGCTGTTAAATATTAAACACTGAAACTTTGGTGGTTCCTGCATAAAAGTGTCAAATTTTTTAGTGTAAGAAAATACTGGTTGAATGAATGCTGAATTGATTAAGCATCCACTGTGTTCCACAGACCCCATCGGATCCTTAATTTAGGTTTTCCCGTATACTCCTTACCACAACTTCTGTGGTCTTACAAAGAACCAGGAAGTCTGGCTTCCAGTGGGTGTTGGACCAGGAGTTGAAACAAGTCTGTGTGACTCGAATACCTGAAACCAGCATGTTGCACACCTCAGGCATTCACACCACAGGTCACCAGTTGTCCTGGTTTGCCTGGGACTGAGAGGGTTCCTGGGACGTGGGACTTCCAGTGCTAACAGCAGGAAAGGCCCAGACGTCTCAGGACAACTTGTCACCCACGGTATTCACAGGCTGCAGGGGTGCCACATCTGTGTTACTTGGTACTTACTTTATTTTTTTAATTTATTTATTTGAGAGAGAGAGCACGAATGGGGTGAGGGGTAAGGGAGAAGCAGACTCCCCGCCAAGCAGGGAGCCCCACACGAGACTTGATCCCAGGACTCCGGGATCATGACCTGAGCCGAAGGCAGACACTTCACCGACTGAGCCACCCAGGCGCCCAGGACTTACTTTAACATTATTAACAGTTTTTATCAACTTGCTTTTACACAGCCTTATCCTAAAACGTAAATCACAGTTGTGACGGGCTGGTTGTAGTTTCGCTAATGTGCAGTGAAATACAATTATTAAAAGGTAAAGTGGTCTATCTGTTGTATATCACATAATGCTATCTCACAGAGTCTCAAGGGTGAGAGCTTGGCCTGCTTTGTGAAACCCTGGCCCACCTGCACTTCCCCAGACTCATGAGCTGTTCTTCCTGCCTCTGAGCTCTTCCCGAGAAGCACTATGCTTCCCTCCAGTAACTTGGTCTGGGAGGGTCAGTGCTCACTGCCGTGTGTGGGTTCCTTCCTTCAGTTCACAGCCTCCCCACGAGGGCTGTTATCACTAAGAAGCCAAAGAGTGAGTATCCTATTAGCGATGTCTGGGTGTGTATGTGTGTGTGTGTTGGGGGTGTTGGTAAGCAGTGTGTCTGGGCCATAGATGGTACACTTGTCACAGGATATGAACTCAGGTCTATCTCAGGCAGAACCAGAACACAGGCCCAGGTCCTTAGGAAGACCTGGTTCATTTGAGCTAGCTTTGGAACCGTCTGTTTGCTCCTTTCTCAATCAGAGTGTTGAGGGCTTATGTCTTGAGCCCTTTCACCTCTGCCTTGACACTTCCTGTCATCCGAGAGCTGCCTGCAGTCTAACTGGCCCTCCCCACCGGTTCCATATCTGGGACACTGGAGAGCCCTGCCTCTGTGAAACTCACTCAAAGCTAACCCATTTGCAGCTCAGCATCAAAGTGAATGCACGCGGTTTTGCAGTATTCTCTGACTTCTGAGCAGGGCTGGGTTTAGAGTGAGGTGAGTGGGGTGCCTACAGCATACCATTAAGGAGGTGCTTACTCCTAGGATCACAGGAGCGCCCACAAACTGGCAAGGAAGTGCCTCCTTACATTTTACATCTTATGCACCTCACTCATTTCCCCCTGAAGGCTGGATGCTGGGCTTCAGATCTTAAGAAGTTTCTGAAGATGGGCCTGTGTTATGAGCTCCAAAGGCAGCTCCTTTCAGCACTGCCATGCCAGTCTCTGAATCTGACTGCAGAGCCTGGAAGTTGGGGTGAGTACACTAACCGGCACAGAGCCTCTCTCAGCAATCACAGCGACTGTTACTCGGAGCAGAGCAGACGCCCAGAGATGCTTAGAGGGCTGTCAGGACCGCCTGGCCCCTGTGGGCAGGCTGCCCCAACCAGGGAAATCCCTGCAACCACAGGGCCATGGTGTCCTCAGTGACCACAGGGGGGCGCTGCAGCACCGCAGTCAAGAAATAGAACTTGGGCAACCCTAGGTCCCAGCCCTTTCCACATGCCCAAAGGTAACACAGTCTATGCATCCCTGAGCAGCAGAGTTTAGATTTGCCATCTTTTGAACCTCATATAAATAGAATCATACTGGATGTATGATTCTGAACTTCTCCAATTTTGTTCATCAAATGGAGCATCTACCATGTGCCAGGCTCTCTATCAGGTGTTTAGGACACAGGAATGAGCATCCTCCACAACAGTCCTGTCTGCACAGAGATTCCACATCACCGAAGTCCTTCCAAGTGGTCCCCGAGGCCATGCTGACCCGATGAGGCAGACAGTCCTGCCTCCAGATATTCTGGAATTGCCTTCTTGGTTCTGCTCAGAGTTTTGGAGCTTCCTTCCCCATTGCCCCAGATAAAGATATCACAAGAAAAGACAGTTACAGACCAATCATCCCTTATGAACATAGATGCAAAAATCCTCATCAAAATATAATCAACTGAATCCAACAACATATTAAAGGATTATACACCATGATCAGGTGGGTTTTATCCCAGGAGTGCAAGAGGGTTCAGCCCCACCAAAATCAATATAATGCAACGCATTAATAGAACAAAAGACAAAACCATGATCATCTCCATTAACACAGAAAAGCATCTGACAAACTCTCACATCCTTTCATGATAAAAACAGTCAGAGAACTGGAAGTTCAAGGGAATTACCCCAACGTGTTAAAGGCCATATAGGAAACGACCACAGCTAACACTGTACTGAATGGTAAGGCACTGAAAGATTTCCTTCTGAGATCAGGAGCAAGGTAAGGATGCCCGTTTCACTACTGCTACCTAATACACATTGGAAGTCCTAGCCTGAGAAATTAGATAAGAAAAACAAGTGAAAGGCCTTCGAATTGAATTGGAAGAAGTGAAACTATCTCTATTTGCAAAGGACATAGTCCCATATACAGAAAATCCCAAACTATCCACAAGAAAGCTACTGGAGCTAATAAGTGCAAAAGCAACCCCCCCAAAAGATATTAACAAGATAATTCTATTTACAATAGCATCTAAAAGAATAAAATAACTAGGAATAAATATAACCAAGAAGAATAAAAATTTCTACACTGAAAACAAAAATTGTTGAATGATAAAGAAGACCTAAATAAGTGGAAAGATATGTTCATGGGTAGGGAGACAATATTGTTAAAATGTCAAAACCAACCCAAAAGATCTACCGATTCAATGCGATCCCTAACAAGATCCCAGCAGCCTTTCTTGCGGAAATGGAAAAGTTTATCCTCAAATTCATAAGGAATTTCAAGGGACCTTGAGTAGCCAAAACAATCTTGAAAAAGAAGGACAAAGTCATAGGATTCACACTTAACTGATTTTAAAACTTACTACAAAGCTGCAGTAATCAAATAGTGTGGTACTGGCCTAAGGCTAGACACGTAGACCAATCAAATAGAAATGAGAGTCCAGAAACAAACCCATATATCTATGACCAATTGATATATATTTTTTTAGATTTTATTATTTCTTTGACAGAGAGAGAGAGTACAAGTGGGGGTGGGGGGAGGGGACAGAGGGAGAGTGAGAAGCAGGCTGATCATGACCCTAGCCGGAGGCAGATGCTCAACCGACTGAGCCACCCAGGTGCCCTGACCAACTGATATTTGATAAGGATGCCAAGACCATTCAGTAGGGAAGGGGCAGTCTCTTAAATGATGCTGGGACAACTGAATTTCCACTTGCAAAAGAATGAGGTTGGATCTCTAGCTCACGGTGTACACAAAAATTAACTCAAGTGATTCAGTGACCTAAATATAAGAACTATACAAATCCTAAAAGAAAACTTAGGTATATATTTTCATAACCTTGGATTTTGCAATGGAGTTTTAGATATGATTCCAAAAACATGAGCAACAAGAGGAAAATGGATAAATTAAACTTCATCAAAATTAAGAACTTTTGTGCATCAAAGGATATTATCAACAGATTGGAAAGACAACCCAGAGAATGGGAGAAAATATTTGCAAATCACATACCTAATAAGGAATTAATATCCAGAATGTATGAAGAACTAAAATTCAGCAATAACAGGATGAACAAAAAAAATAAATGTTGATAAGGATGTGGAGAAATTGGAAGCCTTATACATTGCTTGTGGGAATGTAAAATGGTACAGATATTGTGGTAAATAGTTTGGCATTTCCTCAAAAAGCTAAAGAGAATTATCATATGATCTAGCAATTTCTCTTTTGGGTATATACTCAAAAAAATTGAAAACAAGGACTGGAAGAGATCCTGAGCATTGCTTTTGTTGCAACATTATTCACAATAGCTAAAAGGTGGACACAGCCCAAATGTCCACCAGCACACATGGATAGACAAATGTGGTCTATCCATACGAGGGACTACTATTCAGCCTACAAAAAAAGGAGTGAAATTCTGATAGAAGCTACATGGATGAACCTCGAAATCATGCTAAATGAAATAAGCCAGATGCAAAAGGATACATATTCTGTGATCCCACTTATCTGAAATATCTAGAATTGGTACATTCATAGAGACAGGAAGTAGAATCAAGGTTGTGCAGAGTTGTGGAGAGAAGAGAATGGGGAGTTGTTGCTTGATGACTGCAGAGTTTGTGTCTGGGACAATGAAAAGGTTTTGGAAATGGATAGAATTGATGGTTGCCCAACTGTCTGAATATAATGAATGCCACTGAATTGAATACTTAAAAATGGTAAAACTGGCAAATTTTGTTCTATATATTTTACCACAATTAAAAAATAAAAGAGGGCGCCTGGGTGGCTCAGTCGGTTAAGTATCTGCCTGGCTCAGGTCATGATCTCAGGGTCCTGGGATCGAGCCCCGCATTGGGCTCCCTGCTCAGCGGGGAGCCTGCTTCTCCCTCTGCTCCTCCCCCACCCCCGCTCATGCTCACTCTCACTCTCTCTGTGTGTTTCTCTCTCTTGCAAAAATAAATAAAATCTTAGAAAAAGTGCATATGTCACCCAATTCAGGCCAACGATGTAGAAGGAGAAACTTGCTGGAGAGCCAAAGGATAAGATGCTGTCTTTCATTTCTCTGGACCTGCTGTGGTCATCTTGCTCATTAGGCTGAAGGATGAAACCACCAGGAAAGCAGTGACAGGTGGAAAGGCATAGGTCCTGGATGATGTCATTAAGCAACTGAACCAATGGGCCATACAGTCAGTCCTCTCTTGGGATTCATAGTTACGTAGGATAATAACTTTCTTCTTGTTAGAAAAAGGAAACACCAACACCCAAGACAATAAAGAGCTAAAAAACGCCAATTCTATACTTGAGTTTAAAATAGGGAATTTTCTGGGGTGCCTGGGTGACTCAGTCGGTTAAGCGATCGACTCTTGGTTTCAGCTCAGGTCATGATCTCAGGGTCGTGGGATTGAGGCCCGCGTTGGGTTCCATGCTCAGCAAAGAGTCTGCTTGAGATTCTCTCCCTCCACCCCTCCCCACCCCTCTCTCTCAAATAAATAAATCTTTACTATTTATTTTTTAAAAGATTTTATTTATCTATTTGACAGACAGAGAGAACACAAGCAGGGGGAGTGGCAGGCAGAGGGAGAGGGAGAAGCAGGCTCCCCGCTGAGCAGGGAGCCTGATGCGGGACTCGATCCCAGGACCCTGGGATCATGACTTGAGCCAAAGGCAGACGCTTCACCAACTGAGCCACCCAGGCGCCCCAATAAATAAATCTTTTTTTTTTTTTGAAGATTTTTATTTGACAGAGAGAGATACAGCGAGAGAGGGAACACAAGCAGGGGGAGTGGAGAGGGAGAAGCAGGCCTCCTGCCGAGCAGGGAGCCCGATGCGGGGTTCGATCCCAGGACCCTGAGATCATGACCTGAGCCAAAGGCAGACGCTCAACGACTGAGCCACCCAGGCGCCCCTAAATAAATCTTTAAAAAAAATAGGGAATTTCCCGAAAGACCTGAAAGATCAGAGAAGTTGGAGTGATGGCCTAGCCCTACCTGAAGGATTAAGAAGATGGATGATAACACATCACCTTCCAAGTAGCTGCAACCAGAACAGCCCTCATAGTCCCTGGAAGCAAAGAACAACTGTAGAGAACAGTAGAAGATATTTTGGAGGATAGTTGCCCCTTTGGGGAAGCAGAAGGAGCCACAGGATGGAGAGGACGTGAGCAAACTCTGGACCCAGGAGGGTGAGGGGGTGGGACCCTGGGGGTTCCTATGGAAACCTCCTGGAAGATGAAGCAAAAGCAGTTTTAGAGAAACAAGTCTATGTGGCTGGGTTCAATTCTTATTTGAAAACTGTTGAGGAGGCGCCTGGGTGGCTCAGTCGGTTAAGCGTCTGCCTTCGGCTCAGGTCATGATCCCAGGGTCCTGGGATCGAGTTCCCTGCTTCTCCCTCTCCCTCTGCTGCTCCCCTGGCTTGTGCTCTTTCTCTCAAATAAATAAATAAAATCTTTAAAAAGAAAGAAAGAAAGAAAACTGTTGAAAACAGAAAAAAAGGAAACGAACACACGCCAAATTAACTGAAGAAGGTAAAATTGTGGATTTCCTTCCAGATCGTAGTAAAAATCTCCAAACTGAGAAGTATGCCCTGCCATCAGGAAAATCACAGTTCCAAAGGGAGACGCAGAAACGGCTCTTGCAGAAACTTCAGTCCTCCCTGCACTCACCGAGAGAAAGAAATGAATTTTCACGCAGAGCCCTCCCAGAGCGGACAGTGGGGCAAGTGGGAACCCCCAAGTGCTGACGGTCATTGTGGGGAGGCTTTCACAGGGGAGCTCAGGGGCACGTGGGGTAGGGGGAGGGAACTGACGGCTACACGGGGGATTGAGGCACGGGCCGGGCCGGCTTGCCACACTCCTGCCCGGAGGCTGGGCACATGGCAGCACTCCGCTGACCTCGGCCTCCCCGGGCTGCTGGGATGAGAGGGCCATGAGAAATGAGGGCCCTGGGCCTGCCGGGTGACCCTCGGTGACCGCCAGTGTCCATGCTGGGGAAGGAGGAGGGCAGCCAGGACCTTCCCCTCAGCGGGCCACTGAGGAGCCCTGGGCCGGGATGGTCCAGGGGGTCTCAGCCATGGCCCACGGGGGGACAAGTACTGGGGAGGAGTGGGCTGCCACTGTCCAGACTGGCTCATGTACACCGGGCTCAGAGGACTGTCTGAAAGGCCCTGTGTCCCTCTGGTGGAAGCTGCTCAGTCCAGGGACCTGGAAGGCCCAGGACACGCGGGGAGGGCACCGGGCTTTGTTGGGCTGCCGGGGCCTGGAACAGAGCTTGCGCTCGCTGGCTGGCCTCTCGGGAGTGGCAGCAGTGGGCGCTGGGGGTCCAGAGGGCCGGGGCCCAGGCCGCCCTCCCTCCTCAGGGTTGAGCATGGGGTGAGGGCCGCTGCGGGGCCTGGCACAGCGCGGGTTCCTGGCTCGAGGCTGGCCTTTGCCCAGCTCCTCTGGTGGCCTCAGACGGGAGCTTTCGCCCTGCCACTGTCCCTCCCCATGGTGGCCCTGGCCTGGCTGCTCCCCGTCCCTCCACCTCCCTTCTCTGGGGCCTGGCTTCTCACTTCTGCTGCCTTCAGACAACCCAGGAACCCTGGCACAAATGCTCTCGTTCACTCACCTGCTTATTGTTGTGTGCTTTAGTTTTGTGTTTTGCGTCACATCCCCGTGGCCATACCTTATTTATTTTATGACTGGAAGTTTGTCCATTTTGATCCTCTTCACCCATTTCACTCAGCCCCACCCCACCCCCCCAACATCTGGCAACTACTAGTCTGTTCTCCGTATCTGTGAGTTCGGTTTCGGTGGTTTTTGTTTTGTTTTGTTTTTAGATTCCACCTATAAGCGAGATCATGTGCTGTTTGTCTTTCTCTGACTTATTTCACGTAGCATAAGGCCCTCTAGGTCCGATTTATTCTCAAACTGACAACGTGCGGGGCCCCTCAGAGATCCAGGGATGACTAGTTCGGCCCTTGAGGAGGTCGCTGCTCTGGAAGGAGTCAGATGTAGGAACTGATGGGGATCGTGTTCCTGCGGCAGAGTCAGTTGGGCAGGGGGGTCCGGGAAAGCTTCCTGGAGGAGGTGGTGCCGAGGCTAAGACGTGAAGGAAGAGAGAGAATTTCACCATCAGCTGCAGACCTTCAGTGGCCCCAGGCAGAGTGTGCCAGGGGTGAAGACTGCACGTTGGGCCGGATTCTGGGGTCAGCCAGCATCAACAAAATTAGCATCACCAAGAAAGATAACGCGGCGGAGGACGAACTCGGAGGGCACCTCCTCCATCTTTCTGGCCAACTGAATGATGTGTAGGTGCTGCACTACCAGCCGCAGACAAGGGGGAGTCCAGCCCCCGACCACCGTCCTTGGTCACACAGAGCCCTGCCTGTCCCCCTCACTAGCTCAATAATTAGGGCTGAACTTACCCGGGGAGGATTTGAAGACAGACCTCCTGACTCAAACCAGCTCTGCCGGAGGGCACCCTGGGGCCCTGAAGTTTCCCCTCATAGAAGTGTTCCTCGGGTGAAGGTGTCCCGCCTGCAGGGGCCCTCAGGTGAGATGTGAACTCGCAGAGAAGGGGCCAGCGGTGGGCTGCTTTGTCAGGTGGGCGCTCGCCCCGTCTCAGTGCTCTGGGGGCAGATGATGCCCAGGGATTCTGGGTAGTGGAAGGGCCCCAGTCACGGTAGGGCAAGCGGGGCAGTCCTGTCTCTCACCTCACCCCCATTCCCAATGCCAGGGAGAGAAATGCTGAAAGGGGACTGGGAGGCCCCCCAGACAGGGATGGAGGGAGGCTCTTCTAGTTGAAAAAGTCTCCCCAAAATGGCAGAAATCTTGCTGCTTACCATTTAGGCTCACTCATCCCGCAAAGAGGTGAGGCCACCTACTACTGTGATCTTTCTTGTTAGGGTGTCCCCCCAAAAGATCTGTTCAAGTCTTAACCCCCTATACCTGGGATCGGGACCTTATTTGGAAATGGGGTCTCTGCAGATGTAAACAAGGTAAGGTGAGGTCCTACCAGATGTAGGGTTGGCCCTAATCCAGTGACGGGGGTCCTTATAAAGGAAAGCAGAGAGAGATTCAGACACAGAAATGCAGACACACAGGAAGAAGTTCACGTGATGATGGAGGCAGAGACTGGGGTGATGTGCCCACGAGCCAAAGAACGCCAACGATTGCCTGAAGTCACCAGAAGTAAGGAGAGCACCAAGGAAAGATTCTTCCCTAGAACTTTCAGAGGAGGCACAGCCATGTGGACACCCTGACTTTGGATTTCTAGCCTCCAGATCTGTGAGGGGAATAGATGTTTTAGGTCATCCAGGTTGGAAGGGTTTCGGAATCATCCTCCCGCCTCACCACTGGGGTCACATCTCAAACTCAGCATGCCCTACGTCCTTCCCACCTTCCTAGCAGATTTTCCTCGTAAGTGGCTCTCATACCTTTCCCTTCCCCTTTACTCATTGTTCCTACAACAACTGTACTTCGTCAAAATGCAAAACGACTCCCCTTTCTGAATATCAAAGTTAAATGCGTTCACTGTAGGAAAATGATTAAATAGGGAGAAGTAGAAAGGAGGGCAAAGCACCTGCACCACTTGGGTTTACTTCCTTTCAGTCTTTTTTCTGTGACTATTTTAACATTGTTTTTATCTGGCATTGCCCTCCCTGCCCTCCCCCAACTTAGTATAATACTGTATTTTCTTGGACTCTGAAAATTCCTTATAAAATATTTATTTTATAAAATATTTCTTTATAAAATGTTTATTTTATGAAATTTCTTTATAAAATATATATTTAAGAGACTGCTTAAGATTCCAGCCTTTGGGGACGCCTGGGTGGCTCAGTCGGTTAAGTGTCTGCCTTCGGCTCAGGTCATGATCCCAGGGTCCTGGGATGGAGCCCCGCATCGGGCTCCCTGCTCGGCGGGAAGCCTGCTTCTCCCACTCCCTCTGTCTGCCGCTCCCCCTGCTTGTGAGTGCGCTCTCTCTGACAAATAAATGAAATCTTAAAAAAAAAAAAGATTCTAGCCTTTGTCTCCCTGAAGTATTTAACTAATCCCCAATTCTTGGGCATTTAGGTTCTTTCCAGGTTTTTTTTGCTGTGATAGAATGATCTTTTAAAACGTAAGTCTGCTTAAATCCTCTGGCAGTTTCCATGGCCTTCTGGGTATTAAAATTCACCATTCAGCTCTCGAGGCTAGTCATGACCTGATACCTGCTTCCCTCCCTCATCTCCTGGATCACTCCCAAAGGACCATGGACATCTGGTGTCCTGAGTGCCCCTCTGCCCACCATCACCCATAAGGGACTCAGCTGTCCCCGCCTTCACCTCCATGGATCAGGAGGTGATCCTCCACCCCCTGTGAGGTTGGGGATCAGGGTAGTTCTCTGCCCTTGTGGGGGGCTGCGACCTCCTTGCTAGTGCTTCGGTCTGTGTCCTGATCCCCGCCTAGTGGGAGGAAGGACGGACGGAAGGAAGGACGGATGGAAGGATGGATGGATGGACGGACGGACGGACGGAAGGAAGGAAGGATGGACGGATGGACGGACGGAAGGACGGACGGAAGGAAGGAAGGACGGATGGAAGGAAGGAAGGAAGGACGGACGGAAGGAAGGACGGATGGAAGGAAGGACGGAAGGAAGGATGGACGGAAGGAAGGAAGGAGGGACAGACGGAAGGAAGGAAGGGTCTTGGGACTCTGGGGGATGCTCTCCATTCTGATAGAAAGAGATCCAGGGGAACCAGCAGTCCTCTCGGATAACCGTCACTTCACGTAACTGTGACACCTGCAGTTGTGCCCGGTGACCATGGGGGCAGATGTCCCCCAGAGTTGAGGGTGCGAATGGCACCGCAACAAGATGGAAGGCCAGCCCTCCTTGATGAAATGTGGAGCAGGGCATCTGGGTCACAGCTCACTCCGCCTCGGGATTTCTTGTGCTGTCCCTGACTGTTTAAGTCACTATTAATTCTCGCCAGGGCATCCTGACAGAGCTTTCCTCCTTCCCTCCACGGTCCTGGGCCAGCCTGAGCTGCCGTGGGCGGGCCCCATTCACGCTCCAGCACTGCCCCACTCCCCTCTCCTGGGCCTGCCCTCCCGAGGCCCTTCTGGGCACCGCTGTCACTCACCTGGACACTCTCAGGCCTTGGGTGACCGGCCACGTCTCGTTTGCGGTGAGCGCACTGCACTTGGTACACAGCAGGTGCTCAGGAAATGTGAGCTGAGTGAATGTCGGGCTTGGTCCCCTGCCTTTAGGCCTTTTGGGCTTGGTGTGCGCTATGGACTGAATCATTTGGGGGCCCCACCCCCCAAACTCATGCACTGAAGCCCTACCTCCCAATGTGACAATATTCGGGGGTGGCTCTTTATTAGGTTATTAGGCTCTGATGAGGTCATGAGGGTAGTGTCCTTATAGTAAGAGACAGGAGGGCCTCACTTCCTCTCTCTCTCGGCCATGTGAGGACACAGCAAGAAGGTAGCCATCTGCAAGCTGCGAAGAGAGTCCTCCCCAGAATCTGATCATGCTGGCTCCCTGGGCTTGGACTTCCAGCCTCCAGAACTACAAGAAATACAGCTGTGTTAGGCCATCCAGTTTCTGGTGTTTTGTTATGGCAGCCTGAGCTAAGACTGTGTTTTTGGCCGTGGCCAACTGTTGCTTGACCTTTGGGGTGTGGGAGCATGCTGTCCTTCTCAGGGTGGAGCCTGCACCCTCTTCCTTTCTGGCCTCTCCCTCCCATGGACCCGTGCGGCTGGCCCAGGCCACCAGTGGAGGACCCGATGGCCCCCATGGCCTGCTCTGAAATGGCCCTTTCCCCCCTGCTAAGGGTCCTCCACGGGGGTGTATGGATAGACAGGGCCTCAGGGACATCTCAGGCCAGGCTCCTTCTCCCCACTCATGACTTCTGCCTGAAGCCTCTTGGGAGGACTGTAACCATCAGAGACACTCCCAGACAGGACATTCTGGCCCTGTTTGGACTCCTGAGGACTGGGCCTGGGCCAAGGTGGCCACAGCCCTGATCTCCCAGCTCTTGGGTGTGTGCCTAATGTTGTTAGAGTCCCTGTGAGTCACAGTGAGCACCCCCTGACTGGGGCAGAGCCTGGCTTGGTCCTCGGTGAGCCAGGAGGCCAGGCTAAGTTGTCTTATGCAAAGGGACAAGAATCTGTCAGGGACCAAGGACAGAGTGGAAGGCTAAGCGGAGGTGGACTGAGAGAAGGACAAGCCGGGCCTTGAGTAGAGAAAGGAGCCTTAAGCAATGTTCAAATGATCAGGACAGCAAGGCCCCCCACCCCACCAACATGTCATTAAACATGCTGCCCAGTGGGAAGGGGGGCGGACAGGGCAACCTGAGGGGCAGGTCAGGGGCAGCCCCGGATGGACATCAGCACTGGCCTGGGGCAACTGCCACCAAGAGTAGGGGGCCCAGACTTTGTTCTCATTGTCTGCTGGTTACCCAGTGCCTGTGGGGGAGGAAGGTGGGGGCTGGCTTCCTGGAAAGGTCTCAGGCTGGTGGGCAAGTCTTTGAACTTCCCACCCTACTCAGTGCCCCTGGTTAAAGCCTGGAAGGGCAAGGTCAAAATGACAGGGCGGCTGTAAGGAGTGGAACTTCAGCCGCATGTGGCTGGTCCCGGTCCAGCTCCAGGAGTGGCTCGGGCCAAGGGGAGGCGGGCCATGGCGTGGAGAAGAGGAAGGGGGGCTGCTGTCACTCATGGGAGGGACGGGGGAGGCACCTGTCCAGGAGGGCAGGGGTAGGGGTTTGGGCGGGGCAAGAACTGGGATGGACGCGGGGCCCAAGATTCTGCGCAGGAGTGTTGCTCATGTCCCAGGAGAGAGCTCCAGGCCCCAGGGGGGCTGTGGCTGAGGCCTGGTGCAGGGGGAGAGGTGGGACACACAGACACAGGGGAGGGAGGAGGCAGGGGCTGTGGGGAGCAGAGAGCTGAGCTGCGGTGGAGAAAGGCTTCAAAACCCACTTCCCCTGCCCTGCCCTTCCGCTAGCTGTTGAACAAACAGGACATCCTGCAAATGCAGACAGAAGGTGGCCTGTGAACCCCGGCGGGTGGCCGTCCATCCCCATTTCCTCCTGGAGGTCAGATTCAAGCACCCTAGCCAACACAACTGTCCTTTGGAAGGACTATCGAGGGCAAATGGCGTCGCTGCCACAAAATGGAGAGAGGCTTGTGGCCAGAATCCTGGAGGTCCCCTAGGCTCCTCTTAGTTCTTGTGAAATGAAAGCCACCAGCAGGACCAGCAAAGGTCTCTGGCCCTGCAGGGGCGAATATGAATTACCTCACTGCGCTAAGTAACCCAACTAAACCAGGGGCCTGCAGAGGACAAAGGGAGTGTGGAGAGTCGCAGAGGGGAGAAGCCATCCTGTGATCTGTTGCAGAAAGGACAGCATCTGGGGGCTCCTGGGTGGTGGCTCAGTTTGTTAAGTGTGACTCTCAATTTCGGCTCAGGTCGTGATCTCGGGGATGTGAGATCGAGCCCCGCATCGGGCTCTGAGCTCAGCGTGGAGTCTACTTGAGATTCTCTCTCTCCCTCTCCCTCTGCACCTCCCCCTGCTCTCTCTAAAATATATATTTTTTAAAGACAGTGTCTGTTATTTTGCAACCGTGCTATGTCATACCGATTTTAATGTATTACACCCAGTTTCCTCTCTTTCCGCCACCATAACATAGGGGGGCTGTGCTCAAAGTCTGTGGTCATAGACCCCCTTTCACACTCTTAAAAATGGTTGAGGACCCCGAGGAGCTTTGGTTTAAGTGAGTTATATCAACATTTAACATGGAAGAAATTAAAGCCAGTAGCTTTTAAAAATATTAACTCATGTAAAAACAATAAATCCATTATGTTAACTTCCTTTAATGAAAAATAACCGTATTTTCCAAGACAAAAGGAAAAAAGTGGCTGAGCAGAGGAGTGATACTGATTTTGCATTTTGCAAACCTTTCTGGTCTGGCTGAGCAGAAGGAAGGCAACCGCCCTCCTGTGTCTGTTCCTGCACCCCGTCTGTGGCCGCTCGGTGGGAGACAGGAGGAGAATGGGCTTCTCCCGGAGGTACGGTTGGCAAAGGGGGGACCCTGTCGTGGTCATTAACTTCAATCCACACCTTCTAGAATAGATGGGAACATGACAAACCAGAGGAGGGCGAGACACCTCCAAGGATGCTGGATTGCGGGTCGGATGAAGTGATGGGTGAAGCAGCCAGGGATCGGGATCGGGGTTGGGGATCACCTCTCTTCTCCCTGAGGAAGGAGCCACTGCCTTGCTGGGCGCACAGGCGGAGCAGGCTAGATGGGGCTGGTAGTTCTGACGTGTAAGCATGGGGCAGGGTGTATGTCAGACCGCTGAGGGGTTGGTGCACTTTCGTCCTCATCCTTGGTGACCCAGTATCTGAGCGCCCTTCCTTTTTAGGCAAAGCCTCCACTGAGTGGGTTCTGGCGGCGGTCTCCCTCCTACTAAAGCTAAAGGGGCCAGAGAGTCTCTGGAGAGGAAAGCAAGCAATCATCTCCCTCCTGGCAGAGACAGCCGAGGATTACTTGTGGCCGAGGGTAGGGGTGGGGGGTGGCTGGTGGCATGTGCTACGTTTGGTGGCATGTGCAGTGTCAGGTGGCCGAGTGGGCCCCGCGATGCACCCCGGCCTGGGTTTGGGGCAGCACGGCTTCCCTTGACCCCCATGCACCCACTGGATCCCAGGCCTCCGGTCAGCGCGGAACTACCCTTTGCTCCTGACAGTTCCGTGTGTGGAGTCCATCCTGTCGCCTCCTGCCACCCACAACCCAGGAGCAGGCAGACGGGAGGGCCCGCCTCTTCTATCTCGATGTGGCCGAGGCCCCTCTACTCTGCTTCTTCCGAGCCGGGAAGCATCCTGCAGAAACCGCCCCGGGGCGGCCTCCGAGGACAGCGAGGTTGCAGAACCGTCCTGGGTGGGGCCTCCAGGGCCTCGCCCTAGTCTGCGGAGGGGTCTAGGCGCAGGGTCTTCCTCGTCTCCCCTCCAATGCCTTGTCGCCCCCTCTCCAAACAGATTTCCTCATTTTTATTAGAAACAATGAACTTTCGGAAGATTACAGGATGTTTGTAAAACAGCGGAGGAAAATCATTCACGATCTACTACAGATGTTGTGATTCCTTTCGTCTTTAAAACTATGTTGCGACATCGGTGCAGCCTGTCGTGGTTCCCTGGGCGTGTGCTGGCCCACCCCGCCGAGGGCCTGGCTTGGCTTTGTGCTTCGGCCATGGAACCTGTACCCCCCCCACCCCCCGACATACACCACGGGGGGCCGGGGGCCGTGTGGTGCTGGCGGGGGCTTGGCCTGGCCTCGTGTGCTTCTGCCAGGGGAAAGAACGTGCCCCAGGAAACACTACTCCTTCGCCGGGGACCCAGGACAGAACCGGGGCGCGCTGTGGAGCCCATACCCGCATCAGACCCACAGCCTGCACCGTCACCCCCGCAGCGGACTCGTGGCCCGGGGAGCGGGGGTCTGTACTCGGAAGCCGCGGAGATTTCTGAGCAAAGGCGAATTCATCATCCTACAGGAGAAACCGCAGGTACAGAATTTGACACGTGTGACATACTGGGGAGAGTCTGCGTTGCAAAAGGCAATTGGTAAGTCCACAGGCACAGCAGAGAGATTGTGTTTTACAGACTGACATTCCACACCTTGTCACTCCCGCTGTTTTTATCTAATGCTTTTGACGCCAGCACGACAGGGGATGGCCCACCTGGGGGAGAAAGCTGATCGCTATCAGACCCTGGCTCTCTAATGCTGGGGGGCTGGGTGAGCGCGGGAAGGACCCATCGCGGTGGGGAGGGACTGCACCCCATGTCGAGAAGCCCCTAGCCTGAAACGGTAGGCAGGAGGGGCTGGGATCCCCCAAGCCCTACCTTGCATTCCTCCAGCAACCTGCGCCTCCACTCCCAAATCTTACTCAAGTGCAAGTCAGTGTCTTTGGGATATTGTCTGGGAGTGGAAATGTGATCAGGGGCTCTAGGCTCCTGAAAACAAAGAGGGGCCTGAAGTTCTGGGTGGCATTTTGCATATCCCGCTCTTGGCTTTTCCCTCCCACAGGCAGGCTGCTGTGATGAGCCCTATCTTCTTGTGGCCACTTTCGATTGTGTACTTCTCGAGTGTGGGGAGGGATGGCATTTGAATCATGGCTGGCTCAGAGTAGGTCCTCGATAAATATTTGAGAAACGAATGAATCCTTGTTGACAAAATGTTACTGCTGCCCAGGGCTGCTTCCCACATTCCGAGAGCTGGTGTAAACGGAGAGTGCGTGCATGTGTGTGTGTGTGTGAGAGAGAGAGAGAGACAGCGAGAGAGCTTGGCATAGTCCAGGGGACTGAACTGAGCTGTGGCGTCCTCAGGCTTTCAGGGAGCCAGGCTCCCAGGACTAGCTTTTGTTGCTGGCATGGCCCCTCGCTGGGTAAATCAAGTTATTGACTTGCAATACTCGACTAGCAATTTGGATCATTTTTACTAAGTTGCTAATGATAAAATGGATTCCCTTTCCTTTTCTCCAGTAATAATATCACTACACTTTTCTATTTCAATCTCCTTTTGAAAGTATTTATTTGTTCTCAGTCAGAAGAACATTATTCTCCCAGAATTTGGTTTTTGCTTTTCTGATTCCCTGGTGTATCACTAGTACCTAAATAAGTACCCAGGACTTACTTTACAAATAACCTCTTCTTACCCTGTTGCTGACAGATCAAAAAGTTTGGACCTTAAAATAATACCTGATCCTGCTGGCCATGTTTTGGTTAAGGCTACTCTTTCCAGCATTCTGATGACAAGTAACATTTTTTTTTATTATAGCCAAGCAATATGCTAAGACTCTCAGCAATGAACAAATCACTTGTTGCTTATTTTGGTTGTTCCTGAAGACAGGTTACTACCTGTGTTGGAAAATTAGAAGGTGCTAAATTAACAGTATCGCTTTATGGCCTGGTATCACACCGGAGCATGTCACCTGTTCCCAAAGGATGGTGGCTCCTCCCTCTACTAACAGAGACCTTAAAACTGTGTAGACTGAGTCGTCTAACACCTGAATATTAAAAGCCACGGGATTTTCGATCCCTATATTCATGCTGGTACTTTGAGAAGATCCTGTACTGGGTACATATTAATGTTTTAAGCAATCTTTAAGGACAGCTGCAATAGACATATATCTTCACACAGAAACTTAAAAAAATACTGTCACGTAATACATTGTAATGCACAGAACTAGAATTCAACAAAATATGTTGCTAAAATATTCATATAAATATCATATATGCATGGATTCATTTCATTAGAAAAAGTCACCTTTTATGATATTAAAGACCAGTATCAGCAAAGCCCAAAGAAAAACTATTTTAACAGGAGGAACACTAAAAATAACAACTCTAAGGCTTATAAACAAGTGGAGGGAAAGAGAATTCTTTACATTTGCTATCATGTCACAACAGGTACAATCTGAAATACAACTATAGACTAGCAGTGTATAAAAATACTTTGAAACAATACTTTCGATAGTCATGGTACCATTAAAAACAAAACAAAACCCAGTTGTGTATTTATTTCGTTTGAGGACCTACTATTCAACTGACTGCTCCCAAGCTAGCTTTTAAAGCACTAGCCTGGAATGCAAGTTCTCTCACACGTATACACCACACACACACACACACCCCACACGCACACATGCATGCGCACACATACACAGAGCCATGTATTAAAATAACCTCCTACATCTATGGTGCATACTGAAGAGTGACTGACAGGCATCAATCTCAAACAAGGCATGAGATGATGATGTTTGGGGCCTATTTTCAGTTCCAAGTTTGGGATGGATGAACACAGAGGCAAAAGTAAGGTGGATTTTGCGTGTGTATATGGTTTCCGATCCACAGATGGGTGCTCCCCAGAAGAGTTTAATCCGGCATATCAATATTTAACTTGGGAGGCGGGGGAACATATTTCCCAGGACTCTGGGTTATAACTACCCTGGCCTTCTTTCCAAACATCGGAGCAATTTTAGGAGCATCTGGAACTGAGGTTTCTTCAGCATCTTCACTGTCTTCATGATGTAGATCATAGGAAATGTTCCCATATTCTCTTAAAAATGGGAAAATTTCAAGCAGAAACTGACAGAAATCTCTGCGAATACCAAACCACCAATGGTTGCCTCCTTTTCGCCTAAATGTCGTGGCCATTAGAGTTATTAGCGAAAGCCAAAGGGGGACAAATATGGAGATGTAAGAGAATGTATTGTGGCCATCTAATCTGTGAACCAGCAGAACCTCAAAAGTGAGCAGGGGCACGACAATCGTTATCCAGCTGATGGCCATGGTCACATGCGTCCTCCGCTGTTCCGCAACCACATCCAAGGAGCGCAGGAACAGGAGGGACCAGACGATGTAATAGAGGACGACTAGGCAGAGGAATGACATGAGAATCCACAGAGGCACGAACACCACCAGCCACGGCCAGTGGATAATCCTGTCCAGCCTCAGGGCGATGAAGATGAACTGCAGGATGTTGACAGAGCACAGGATCTCCAGCTCTAGCGACCTATCGTGTCGGAAGCCCCAGACGCAGGCGGCCACGGACACTGGGGATACGAAGAAAAGTGGCATGAAGACGAGCAGCCAGAAGTGGGTCCCCCTCTCCACCCTGTCGCAGACCAGGACTTCGAACATGAGCAGCAGCAGGTGGATGGCCACGGCGATCAACATGGCTTTGAACTCCACGCAGGCCTCCCCCTCGGTGCGGTATCGAGGGTTGCGGGCCCAAACGGCCGCGCCCACCGAGGCGCCGGCGATGACCAGCAGCTTCCACAGCCATATGGGGGCGAAGACGGCCCAGTAGCTCCACTGGATGATGCCGTCCAGGCGGAGGGGCAGCAGCACCGAGAAGAGCAGCAGGCTGGCGTAGATGAGGAACTTACTCGGGTTGAAGTCCTGGAACAGGCCCCTGGGGTTCATGGCGAAGCCGCCGCCAGCCCACCGGGCCCGCTGCTCCGCCCGACTCGGCGGGCGCCGCGTCTCCGCCGCTTCCCGGGCCCGCCGCCTCCCCGGCCGGCCTGCCGCAGGCCTAGGTGGGCAGCGGCCGGGGCGGACCCGGAGGAGGTTCCGACCCGCGGCGCCGAGTGGCCGGAACACGTGCGCGCGCGGTCACGTGGCCCGCCCGGAAGCGCGGCGGGGGGTGGGCGTGCGCGTGCGCGCCCGAGCTCTGCCCGCTACCCGAGGGCCCCGGGCGGCGCGGCGTCTAGGAGCGTGGCGCTGCCTCGGCCCCGCCGCCCGCCTTATTCCGTACCCATCCGGAAAGCGGCTCCTGCGTGTGGCGCCGGGAGGGACGGGGCCCGGCGCGCCGCTGACACCCCGGCGGCCGGTTGGCTGACTTCGGGAGGACGCTTCCTGCCAGCGTCGGCAGCGGGAAGGCGGGAGTGAGCTCACATCCTCCCGGCCGGCCCAGGGGCCGGGCCCCGGGGGCGGGGCCAGGGGCGGGGCCGGGGCGGGGCCCGCCGGGGGCCTCCCCTCGCCCGCAGCTGACGCCGGGGCTGCGGCACCGTCGTGAGGTCGGGCGCTGGCCGCGCGCAGGGGCAACGGTGTGGGCACGAGCGAAGGCGCGTGGCCGGGCGGGTGTGGGAGTTTGGGAGCGACGGGGTGGGTGCCGGGAGCTACGAATGCGCAGGGCGGGGCGTGCCTGTGTGGAGACGTGAGTGCGCTTGGTGTGTGTGCAGTGAGGCGGTGGGTTTACCCTGTGCCGACGAGGGGGGGCCCGCGCGGGGTGGGGGTGGGGGCTCTGCCTGGAACAGATGACCTCCAGGGCTGGACTCTGCAATGCGGGTCTCAGGCTGCCTGTGGAATGGTTGAGGCACAGTGCCTAGGCGGCGGCGGTGCCCACCGCCCTCGTGCCGCCCCTTTCACCCCAGAGGTGGAGGGCAGGTGCTGGGGAGGGTGTTAGGTCCCTGTGGGGCCCCCAGGCAAAGTCCCTGGGAGCAGGTGCTTACTGCCCCAGGTCACCTGGCAGGTTCGGAGCAGAGAATGAAACTCAGATTCAGGGCTCTCGACTTTTAAGTCCCGAATCCTCAGTTTTACTTATTTGGCCCTGCCTAAATCTGATTCTCACAGAGCGGTGTTGGGAAACGGGCACTGGACCAGAGAGGTCAAGAAATTTGGGTTCTAGTCTAGGCTCTGCCACCCACCAGCTGAGAGACGTCAGCAGATTCACCCTGGTCTAGCTCGGCCTCAATTTCCTGGGCTGTTGAGTGGTTTCCAGGGGCCAGCCCTGTTGCAGCAGGTCTGTGATTTGGAGCACTCCCCTCTCTCTTGCCCACTTGACAGACCCTGGAGTACTCCTCCCTCTCTTCTCCACTCATCCCCCTGCCCGGCTGAGCCCCGGCTGCTTATCCTTCCTGTCTTTCAGACCCCCACCCGTCCCACGCAGTCCATCCCCTGCAATGGGAATGGAATGTCGACGCTCAAGTGTTGACACTCAAGTTCCGGGCTCTGAGGGGAAGGTCATCAGATGAACATGCCTAGTGTCAGTCAGGGTCTCTGTAGGGTAACAAGGAAGGGCTTCCCGAGAGAGGTAGGGGCCACAGTCCAGATGCAGGAGCTGGCTTTTCCTGGTCAGCATTAACAGGATACTCCTGAAGCATGGTGTGGTGTGGATAATCCTAGCCCTCAGAGATCTCCCTATAACTTCATCAGCTCCCACCTCAGCTAGGGGCACCCGGAGCCTGCCCGCACCCCAGGGTCCTGGGGGAGGGACTCCCAACCAAGTGAGCCCTGCCAGTCCTCCTAGATGTGTCTTCAGGGCCCCTGGTTTCTAAAGAACCCCTCAGAGTCATTGTGGGGGGATGTTAGCTAAGTGGGGCTCTAGCCTTTGTCCCATCCAGAGTTGCTCTACTCTGTTTCTTATGTTGGTTTTTCTTTTACTATTTCCTTTCAAGAAGGGATTTGCTGGTTAAAACAATTTAAAATTCAAAACCTTTGTTCCCATCCAACTCTGAAATGGGCTAAGAAAAACATGGAGGGTTGTTTTGAGGATCAGATGAATCAATACATGGAAAGCACTTTGCATTTAAAGAAATGTGAGCTATTAATATTACCGCACTGGGGAGTGTAAGTAAAGCCTGAAGAGGGGAGGGCTTGCTAGAGCCACGTCCCCTGTACTTTGTTAGAGCAGTCAGAAATCCTCCCCAGCTCCTCCCTCTAGCTAGATGACCTCAGGGCCTCTGGTGCCAGCTCTGTGGCGAAGACAGGAGTTTGGAGGGTGTTATCCCATCTCTAGAGCTCCTCCTTTAGGACAAGCGCCTGATTCTCATCCAGGAAGGCAGTTTTGAGGTGGCTGGTCACCGCACCGTGTGCCGCCGCTGCCGCATTCCTGGAGGACGTCAGAGCCTGCTTCCAGCTCTGTGCCAAAGCCGCAGGTGGGGACCTGCTGCGTGCCGTCCCCTCAGCTGGCTTTCCTGGGCGCTCAGGCCTGGACTCCCAGTGCTGCGCACTGGACACCCCTGCTGTTTTCTCTGATGCGCTCAGTCTCTCAGGGCCTTGCCCTTTATGTTAACCTTGAAAGCTAACATGGATGGTTATGTGCCAGGGACTGATCCCATAGCCACCCGTGAGGCCGGTACACTAAGTGTGCATTCATTCATTTACAGAGGGCACGCGGGTGCTCTAGTCCACCAGCTCAGCCTGCCTATCCCGAGGCAGGGTGAATAGAGTCCTGAGATGTGTCCCCTCCCCCCAAAGTCTCCCCCCCAGCTTAGCATCCTCAGTCCATCTTCCCTTCTTGACCTCAGGGCCCTCCTGAGCTTGCCCTGGCCCACCTGCTGGCCAAGTCCCTTTCCTGTGGTCTGCCACATCCCCTGTCCGTGCGAATGGGCCATGCATGATCTCTGCATCCCGCGGCCGTGCTGTTCTCTTCTCAGGGTGGCCCACCCCTACCTAACTTCCTTCTTTCCTGACCACCAAGACCCAAGGCAGCTTTAGGCCTTGGGAAACCTTGTCGACCCCTGGGGGACTGGCGACCCTTCTCTGACCTCCCACAGCATCAGGGACTTTGTTCCTGTCACAGGACTCACTTTACTGGCTTGAGTCCGTTGGGCCATCTTTCCCCTCGTGAGATTTGAGTTCCAGAAACCCAGCCAGTGCTTAGGCCATAGCATAGGCTGGAGAAATGCTGGTCGAGTGAATGAGTGAATAATTTGGCCCTACTGGTGACTGTGACTGGCCCAGATCCGGTGGTTCCCTTCCTCCCTCTCCTCGGAGCAATGTGGAGCCGACACCCGGAGCCTGCCCACACCCCAGGCCCTGTGCCGGCCCCTCCTGGGCCTGGGTGGTCCGTCCTCAGCTCGTGAATTAGTCATTCATTTCCAATGCTGTCATAACAAGTTGCCACAAACTTAGCAGCTTAAAAAAAATGCCCATTTATTATCCCACAGTTTCTGTAAGTCAGAAGTCGGGGCATAGGGCGGCTCGGCTGGCCTTGCTGGAGTTCACAAGACCCAAATCAGGGTGTCGGCCGGGAGGCACTCCCTTCTGGAGGCTCTGGTGGTGAATCTGCCTCCGAGTTCATTAGGCTCGTTGGCAGAATTTGTTCCTGTGGAGATGTGGGACTGAGGCTCCCATGTCCTCGCTAGCTGTGGGCCGGGGACATTGTCAGCCACCCGTATTTCCCGGCATGTGGCCCCCTTCAAAGCCTCCCACGGTGAATGGAGTTCTCAGGCTTTCTGGTCTCTGACCGTTCAGCTGCATCTCTCTTCTGCCTCCCTTTTCTGTTTTTGAGGGCTCATGTGATGACATTGGGCGCCACCAATAAGCCAGGATAATCTCTCTATTTTAAGGTCAACCTAGTAGTAAACTTGATTCCATCGGCAAAGTCCCTTTACAGCAGCACTTCGATTAGTGTTTGCATGAGCAGAGGACCCACAGGAAAGCTGGGGCATCTTTATTTTCTCATTTTTTAATTTTTTTTTTCAAGTAGGCTCCACGCCCCACGTGGGGCTTGAACTCCCGACCCTGAGATCAAGAGTCGCATGCTGTACTGACAGAGTCAGCCAGGGGCATCTTTAGAATTCCTTTCAGGCCCAGCGTGGCTCTTCCTTTTCCGAGCTCCGTTAGGGGCCACTGCTCTGGGAGAGCCACAGGGAGCCTTTGCCCAAGTGCCCTCCACACACAGACCAGGGGGACAACGCTGGGTTCCCCGGGTTGCCCTTGGTGACACCTGGGTACGCTCCCTGTCCCACTGGGCCAGTCCCCCTGAGCAGCTAGAACCCGGGTAGGATTCAGGATTCGGCCATGGTCCCCTGGCCCTTTGCTGAATGTCCTCTGAGTGGCAGCTTAGGGCAGGGGGATGACCTTTACAGAAAGCCCAGGGGCATTTCACTTTCAGACCCCTTTGTGAGTTTGCTCACCTCAGCTCTTTCACGGGAAAGTCACGGAGCACCTGGCCCTTTGTGTCTGCCTCAGCGCCCGCCATCACCCCTTGGCCCTCAGTCCTTAAATGCAGCAGGCTCTCACCTCTGCCTGCAGTAGCCTCCTGCCCCCCCCTTTGGGCTCCCCCACTGGCAACACACACTCTCAGCGTGCTAGTGGGCCAGGGGCACGGACTCCAGAATCCCTCGGGCCAACGCAGGAGTTCTCGCTCGGCCGTCTCCAAGCTCTGTGACCTTGACAACTAATCGAGCCTCGGGCCCCCATCTGTGAAATGGCAATAACCTCACCACTTGGTGAAGACAGAAGGAAACAATGTACGAAAACCCAGAATATGCTCAGTTCCTGCCCCTCGTTGGTGGCTACTGTTTCTGCCTGGGCAGCAGATGCAGCGAGCCTCCTTTGGCCTGTTTCCCCTGCTGCGCGGTCGCTCCCACGCCGGGGCATCGTGATCCCCTGCTCATCCGGCTGCCCCAGGTGCTCGGTGCCTCTCCCGAGGGCAGGCCCCCATCTCTCATCTCTGGATCTGCAGTGTCCAGCACAGGCCTGCACAGAGTAAATGTATTGGGAAAGCACAGGCGGCCAGGAAGGTTGGAGCTGATGCAGCATCTTTTCCCCTGGCTGAGCGTGGAGCAAGGTCAGCTCTGTGCGACAAAGCAGCTTGTCTAAAGCCACTGGGTGTTGGCTTTGCAGGGAGGTGTCGCTGGGCTCTCATGAGGACCTCCTGGAGCATGCCAGCCCCTCGTGCCTGCACTGGGCTCAGTATTTCAAAGCACTGTGTCATCCGAAGCTGACTTTGAGGGGCTGTGGCGGCAAAGGCACTCACCTCATTTCGCAGGTGGGGAAACTGAGGCCCAGCACCCTGACTACAGTTCTCTGCTGAGCCCTGCCGTTGGCCCAGCTGGTATCCTGGCCCTGTTCATCAGCTCAGTCTGATGAGTGGCCCCACTGAAGAGACTGCAGACTCTGGTTGGGACCCCTTGAGACTTAGCAGCTATTCCTTAATTCCTATATTCATTTAACACATACGCTTCAGCCATCTGCCCCATGATCCAAGCCCCATCCTGACATGGGAGGCAGCGTGAGCAGTGCCTACAGCTTCTCCCATGCTGACCCCTTCTCAGTTCAGGTGTCACCTCCTCCGAGGTGCCCTCCCTGACCACCTCACCTAAAGTCACCTCCTCCCTACTTCTCTCACCCCGATTTATTTCTCTTCTGTTTCCTCTATGGTCACTAAACACACGGTTTCTTTAGGAAAATCGGGGAAATGTAGTCATTTAAAGAAAAAAAAGTTCTAGTGTTACAACTACAGAAAACCACAGTTAACATTTTAGTGTATTTCCTTCCAGTTGGTCATCTCTGCAATGACATATCATTGCCCACATGCCATTTTATTCTGCTTTTTGTTTAACATCAATTCTAAGACTGGCTTATCTTCACATTCTAACATCTCTGGATCTTGCACCACACAACGGATGGTTTTCCAGGCGCCGTCAGCCTCTTGAAATTCACCTCTTCCAAAGGGGGTTCGTATTGCTTCTGACAGTCTCCTGGGGGCACTGCCAACTTGAGCAGACTTTACATTAAATTTAAATTTTCAGCTTTCGCTGGAGGTGTTTGGAGACCACGTCTGTAGTGCAAATTCAGACTCCAACCTGTATGGGTACGGGCTTCTTCACATTCTCAAGGGCGATTTTGTTTCCTCCCTGCACCCAGGGCGAGGATGAGACATACTTTCTGCCTGGAAAGGGCTGTTTTTCATCCCCCATGCATTTAGGGAATAGTCCCTTGGGGTCCTAGCTACTTAGATGCCCCTTGTTAGATAACCCATCCTGGGTATTTTTTCTTCCTTCCTGATACATGAAATTGTGGCACGTCTTACAATCAATGGTGTCTTAAATGTGATGATATGCCGTCACTAGAAACGTTCCTCAGATGACCATTAATGCATTGTGAGCATCTTTTTTTTTTTTTTAAGATTTTATTTAGTTATTAGAGAGAGAGAGAGAGCGCCCAAGCAGGGGGAGGAGCAGGCAGAGGCAGAGGGAGAAGCAGGCTTCCCGCCGAGCAGGGAGCCCGATGCGGGACTCGATCCAGGAACCGGGGATCATGACCTGAGCCGAAGGCAGACGCTTAACCGACTGAGCCACCCAGGCGCCCCTGTGAGCCTCTTTTGAACAGCTCTGCAATATTACATCAGTGTTGTCCAGTATTCCCCTCACCCATTCCTTCACTGCATCTTGGGGTTATTTCTGTTCTTCTCTGAGATAAGGAGCCTCGTGGTCTTTCCCACCACACACAGCTGCTTTCTCATCCAGAGGATTTCTTCGGGGTAATTCCCAGAAATCAAATTGCCGGGCTGAAGGAGTGAATATGCTGATACATGAAGCCTGGCGTTTTTCGAGGCGGATTTTTTTTCTTTTTTCTGTGTTGCCTTTGCAGACACGGGGTTGGTGCCTTCTTCACAAGTTGAGGGTGTGAGTCCACTTCTGCTGACAGTGGCTGGTTCAGTGCTTTTGGTCCGGAAACCTCTGTAAGGGTGAAGGATTAATGTGAAAGGAGGTAAAGAGGCTGGAATTAGAAGCTAACTTGGCTATAGGGCCGCATAAAATTAATAGCCAACTAAAAACCAGGACTGGTTTGGACGTGAGAGTGTGGCCATGCGGGGTCGGGGGTCTCTTTGGGTTCGATCACGGTAACCTCCAAATGTTATGAATCGATAAGCTGAGCCCTGGGATAATTTAATGTGAGGCATTCAAATGGAGTTATGTATTACTAATTCAAACTGATTTCGTGTTGGGGGGGCATGGGTGGGAAACTTCTGAATTACGGAAGGTAGGTATTTCAGTTGCCAATTGTTTGCATTTACGTCAGTGCCACTTAACTATTTTAAGCAGTTTGCCTCTGTGATGTCAGCTTTCTTCTCCAGTGTTGTTTGCATGATTAATTTACTCAGTGAAAGAGCTCTTTGTTTTACAAAGGTGATCCTCAGTCCTGCTCTCACCTGGATTTGTTGTAAATTCATAGGCAATGTGTCCTGGATGAATGATGTGTTTACTGGGGGCAGGAATGGACACTTGTAACATTGTAATCCCAAATTCACCATGGATTGTCTTTTACCCTTTCAGTGATGGGTGCTAAGTAGCCCAACAATCACCGACAAACACTCGCCTCTGCAAGTCATTCAGAGCCAGGCCCTGGGGTTACCCTGCTCACAGTTTGGGGCCCTCGCCTCGAAGGGGCTGTCAGTCCCGCCGGCAGGGGACAGACAGCACAAGAGTGTGCACTCCCTGCCCAAAACCGTCAGTGGCTTCTCGTTTCTCGGGAAAAATCCACAGGCCTTACCATGCCCTTCAAGGCTCTGGTTGACCGGCCTCGGCTTATCTCTCTGATCTCATCTCACCGCTTGCTGGGCTCCTGCCGCCCTACCAGCCTCTTTCTGTTCCCCAAATCCCCAGACCATTGCTGCCTCGGGGGCAGTCATGGAGTTGTGTGCTGGGCAGATGCCTTCACGGGGAGATTGTGACAGCCTGGGCCCACCCTCGTGCTTCAAGCCACCCGCTCGTCACTCGGCGGCTGTGGGCGGGCCGTCTGCTAGGCTCTGGCGTGGGCTAGGCTCTGTGGCCCCTGTTGCCAAGGACTGATTATTCTTCTCTGCGAAGGGCACGAACACGAAACACTGAGCCACCCTGAAAGAGCCAGAGAGTGAACCTGAGGTCACGGGGCTGAAAGCAATGGAAAGTCAGATAGAAACTAGAAGAAAGAAGCATCGCATGTAAGCTGTGGGGTGAAGGTTGGAGGACAGCTGGGTGATCAGGGGAGAAGGCTCTACTATTGGCTGTAACAGAACTCTGAAGGAGACCACCGCTGAGGGGGGGCCCACGCTGTGTTTCGGCGTGAGCCAAAGAAGGACCGCCTGGATTTAAACCCCAGCTCTGTCATTTAGCCAGCTCTGTCTCTCCAACCCAATGACTGAGCCTCTCTGAGGCTAGGTTTTCTCATCTGTAAAGTGGGGATAATAACACCTACTTCACAGGACAGAGGGGAGAAAGTAGAGACATAGGGCCTGGCACATTTAGGAGATGATCAACGTCTGAGCACAATCCCCTGCCCTCTGCCCACCCCCCTGAAGCTGCGGCTGGAGAACAGAATGCCTGGCAGGGGGTGGGCCGCTCTCAGATCCCTGTTAGAGTCAGGCGGCCTGTAACTAAAGGTGAACTGGGCGCCTGGCTGGCTCAGTCAGAGGAACATGTGACTCTTGATCTTGGGGTCGAGTTCGAGCCCCAAGTTGAGTGTAGGGGTCACAAAAAATTAAAAAAAAAATAAATAAAAAATAAAGGTGAACTTACATAACTAAAATAATTAACCCAGGTGACTGGCACCTGACTCACTTCTCCCTAGGCCTGGTCCTGCTTTATAGATTAAGTGGGCCGGGTGGGTCCGGGGTCTCCAAGTGCAGGTCCAAGTGCAGATCCCTGGGCCTCCACCCAGTCTCACCAAATCAGACACCTGGAGGGTGGGCCCTGGAATCCAAATTACTTTAAAGCTCCCCCAGATGGGGCGCCTGGGTGGCTCAGCTGGTTAAGCGACTGCCTTCGGCTCAGGTCATGATCCTGGAGTCCCAGGATCGAGTCCCACATCGGGCTCCCTGCTCAGCAGGGGGTCTGCTTCTCCCTCTGCCCTCTTCCCTCTCGTGCTCTCTGTCTCTCATTCTCTCTCTCTCAAATAAATAAATAAAATAAAATAAAATAAAATAAAATAAAAATAAAGCTCCCCCAGATGATTCCACGTGCAGCCAGGTCTCAGAACTATCAGCCAGGTGCTCCCTGAAAAGCCTTTGCAGCCCTTAGAGTCTGTGTTTCCATCCCCATCAAAAACCCTGTGCCGCATGGGGGTCTCATGTCAGTACGTCTGGGCCAGAGTTCATCTGATTTCGTCAGAGATAGGGAGGTTTCCCTGGTGCTGCTCATGCCACTAAACCAGAGTTCGGGACCACTAAGTTTAGAAAGAAATCTTGAGCCCTGTCCGGTACCTTGCTCCGGACATCGTCGGTGAGGGGAGGAGACAAGCTCCTCCGGGATGTTTCCTCACCACCTTTCAGCTAAATAGAGAGTGGAAATACATCTCTGAGGGTGGAGATACATCACAGGTTAAAACCTAGACCAAGCGGGTGCCTGGGTGGCTCAGTTGTTAAGCGTCTGCTTTCAACTCAGGTCATGGTCCCAGGGTCCTGGGATCGAGCCCCGCATCGGGCTCCCTGCTCGGCGGGGAGCCTGCTTCTCCCTCTCCCACTCCCCCTGCTTGTGCACTCTCTCTCTCTGTCAAATATATAATTAAAATTTAAAAAAAACAAAAACAAGAAACAAAACCTAAACCAAGCAACCCTTTCTTCTCATGGAGCAGCAGCTCCCTCCCCAAGAAAAAAAATGGAATTCTGCACAGTTCCTGCCAGTCTTAGATTTTTCTCCTGTAAGAACATAAACATTATTTACCAGCGTTGAGGATCTTTCCAAATTGCCCGAAGCGGCTATAAACTTCCCGGCTTTATCCAGGGAGCCTTTGCGGTGGTGAGTTACTGTTCACGTAATGAATTCTTATTGCAAATCCAGCCTTACCAGATTTCCCCCGACGAAGACAGGTAATTTGTGGAACTCTAAGTGCTTTTACAGAGCAGGGGGGTTAAAGAAAGAGGTTTTACTTTACAGTTTCTACGTAAGTGGTTAAAAAAACCTCAGCAAAAATGGTTTATGACCATTGGTACAAGAACGGCAGATGTATCAGCAAAAGGGAATGTCATAAATTATATGGGGGAGGGTGTGTGTGTGGGGAGCAGAGTACAAAGACTATCCGGGATTCTTTTTTAATTGCCAAAAAACCAAGAACACATTTCGAAGTAAATAGAGGGCCCAGTTTCCCCTTTCTAGCAAAAAGGTCTTCGAAAGGAGGAGGCAAGAGACCTATTTTCACTGTTGCGTAGAATAATGATGACAAGGGTGTGATAAGAGAGAAGAGCTACCGTCTATGTGGCATGGTGTACGGGTGGGCAGGCTGCCCACAATATAGGGAGGCGGCTCAGGCCAATGGAGACCGAGCACACAGTCAAGATTTGAACCCAGGCCCCTGTATTCTACCACATTGTCCCCGGTCTCAGTGCAAGGAGTGAGTGGAATGATGTCCACGCTACTGCTCAGCTTGGCCGTTCACCTAGGAAAAACACCCAGAAGATGTCTGCCAAAGAGCTGGTTCCAAGTTGTTTTTAAAGAATTATTTCGTAAGTAGCCGGTTTCTAACCATTAAGAAATGTGTGTGTGTGTGTTGCTGTTGGGTGAACTGAGGGGTGAATGGGTAAGAACCCGTTTTCTGAGGTAATAATTTAGGCAGGGCCCAGGATTTTGCCGAGGTGTGGGGAAGGGACTTTGTCCCACCCCCGGGTCGTGGTGAGGCCCCGCTGGCCCAGCACAGGTCCCAGCCACCTGCAGCAGCAAGATGGGTGAGGCCAGTGCTGGGCGACAGGGAGGTGAGGAGGTGACACACTCCTGAACAGCTGGTTTTTCTCCTTTCCTTGTGGCCTTGGTCAGAGCACTGAAATCCACGTTTGGGCCGAGGAGAGCACAAATCCAGCCAGCAGATCCTGCGTACTTCCCGTGAGCAAGGGCTCTAATCACGGCTGTCTTGTCCCAGGGTGGCAGTGTGGAAATCTGGATGTAATCATCTGTTCGCTTCTTTCCTGCATCCCCCCACCTGAACATGGGGACCGACGGGGACGTGGGGGAGAGGACAGGGACATTAGACCCGGGGTGAGTCTGCCTCCCTGTGGGCACCTCTCAAGTCTGGCTTCTAAGCACACACGGCAAGTGGTGGCCTCTGGCCTCATTTCCTTTTCCCCAGAAGCAAATGGCCCAGCAGAACTGGCGAAGGGCGTAGTTATAGGCCATTCTTCCAGCGCCTTGGTACAGTTTTCCTGTCCTGCCTTCTGTCCTCTGGCCTAGTGCCCTTGTGTGGAGAGTCTCGCCTCTGGTTGTGGCATAGAGTTGTGATTTATTTATTTTAAAAGATTTTATTTATTTATTTGACAGCAAGAGAGAGCAGGGGCGAGGAGGAGAGGAAGAAGCAGGCTCCCCACTGAGCAGGGAGCCTGGCGTGGGGCTCGATCCCAGGACCCTGGGATCATGACCTGAGCCAGAGGCAGATGTTTAACCGACTGAGCCACCCAGGCACCCCTAGAGTTGTGGTTTAAAGCCTGGGTTTTAGGCAAGGCAGCCCTGGTCTGGATCCCACCTTTGTTGCTTACCTGCTACAAGATCTTGGGCAAACAGCTTCGTCATTGCACCCATCTTTTCGCTTCCTGTAAAAGGGGCTGCTGAGGGATTGGCCGAGTGCAGGCTTGGCAAGCCCCAGGCCCATGACCGTCAGCCGCTCTCCTGTTTAGAAGGGTGGTTCTTTTTATTTATCTATTTATTTTTAAGATTTTATTTATTTAACAGAGAGAGACACAGCGAGAGAGGGAACACAAGCAGAGGGAGTGGGAGAGGGAGAAGCAGGCTTCCCGTGGAGCAGGGAGCCCGATGTGGGGCTCGATCCCAGGACCCTGGGATCATGACCTGAGCCGAAGGCAGACGCTTAACGACTGAGCCACCTAGGCGGCCCGGGTGGTTCTTTTTATAGTAGTCTTGTTGTCTTCAGTCTTTATCCGCTGATTCTCTTCGATGGCTTCTGGAGAATGCTGCCCACCAGCTGCAATGCTTCCTCACCAACCCGATCCCTCTCTCTCTCTCTGATGAGAAGGAGCTCTTCCAGAAGCTGTATTCTAACCTCTGTCAAGATCAGCGTTCTGTGTGTAGCTTTGGAGAAGGGAATCTGATTGTATTGCCTCTTTGGTGGGAAAGGTTATTTTCTACTTGGTCTGTGCTTAAAGCCAGCCCCCACTGTGTGACAGAGGCATTTCCTGCATGGTCCTCAAGGGAGGTGGTGGTGGGGCTAACACACGGATTGTCTGTGAATTCTCAGAGCCTGGACCCCATCTCTAGATGGCATATGAAAGAACAGAGGCATTAGTCAGGGTAGGGACCCAGGGGTTACCCCCTAAGACCGGATTTGAGCTTTTATTTTGTTTCAGTCCCTCATTTGGACACAGCTGGATTCTTCTAAGATAAATAATATCAGGGGCCTGGGTGGCTCAGTCGGTTAAGCATCTGCCTTCGGCTCAGGTCATGATCCTGGGGTCCTGGGATCGAGCCCCGCATCGGGCTCCATGCTTGGCGGGGAGTCTGCTTCTCCCTCTCCCTCTGCTGCTCACCCTGCTTGTGCTCTCTCACTCGCTTTCTCTCTCTCTCTCTCAAATAAATAAATACAATCTTTAACAAAAAAGATCAATAGTATCAGATGCTCACATGGCACAGACCGGGGCCAGGCACCACTGCAGTCGATGCTCACGGTGGGTGGTGACTTGTTCAAGCTCAGGTAGCCAGAAAGCAGCAGAGCCAGAGCGCATGGGTGGTCTGACTCCGGAGCCCAGCCCTGAACCATCTGTGGGTGGCCTCTCATCACCCATGGAGGAGAAAGTAGTATTTATTGAGCACCTACCATGTGCCAAGCATGATGTAGGAATAACTACGATCTCAGATCACCTCCTTCCTCCCAAGGAACGTTGGAGAGGGAGAGGGGGAGAAGGGGTAGCAGGCAAGAAGGTTGCCTTCCTCGGCTGGGTTCTGCCAGGCTGGAGCCGAAAGGACAGGTGGCTGATGAGGCCAGGCTGAGCGGGCTCATCCCAGGAGGAGGGCAGAGGCTGCAAGGCAGGCAGCTTCCGGCTCTCCCCGCCCAGTGCAGCCGCCCCCAGGGAGACAACCCGCACAGACAGCCCAGAACACATCTGCTCATTAGTGGCCACCAGGGCGGCCGGCCCAGCCCCTGTGCCACGGGGCCTCCCTGAACTTGGAAGCCCACAAGCCGGGGCACCTTGGGCCCAGCCCCCAGAGCTCCTTTCCCCGGGCTCGCTGTGCAGGCAAGCAGAGCCCAGGTGTCTGCCAGCTTTGGCTTCAGGGTCATGGCCTCCACATCTAAGCCCCCGTGGGACAACCGGGAGCTCCAGCTCAGCAGCGTGGGTTGTAGAATCCAAAAACCAATTAATTTGGGGCTTGGGGGAAAATCTGTCTGACTGGTGGTTTGGCCAGATCTTCAGAAGAGCCAGTCAGGTTGTATACTGTGACTACGGTTCAGGGCTGGCTACTGCCAAGTAGGACGGGACCCCCTGCGATGCTTCTTGCCCCACTTAGCCGTGTCGTCCCTCCTGACTGCAGTGGGGGCATATCCAGGGTGAGGGGCTCCTCGGGCAGCTGTGTCTCCATCAATTCCTCCAGACCCACTTTCCTTGCATGCCAAGCAACCGCCCCCATTGAGCCCACAGGCAGTTCCAAGGATGCCTTATCACATTCAAGGGCTGAGGTGTCGGTCAGGGTCAGAGCCAAGCACCTGGAAGAGCCTTGGGATGGGGTGGGGGGGGGGGAATGTGTGCAGAGGCAGGAGTGAGCTTTCCGCCTGGCCGCCTTACAGACGAAGGGTCTGGTGTACACAGGATCCCTGGGGCTGATTTGGGACCAGGGAGCTGGAGCACCAACTACATTTCCACTCTGATCATTCTAGAACAAGTGCAGGGAGCATGAGTTGGGGGTTTCCCCCAAAGTGTAACCATCTGGGACCTTCCCCCTTCTGTTAGGACTTTTTTCCTTTAGTGGGGTTGGCAGCGTGTGTGAGACAGGTGCCCTCATCAGCCCCTGGGCTGGTGGTCCTGGTTTCCCAGATGACTTCTGTGCAGTTCTCCAGGTCTAGCAGGGGCGTGAGCGCCCCCATGCCGGCTGGCGGGGCACCGGGTGCTCTTGCTACAGCTGGTCAGGGAGCCGAGCTAACTGGAGCCAGAGCTGTGTGCAGATGTCGGGTGGGTCCCGGAGAAAGAGGCAGACAGGCCCCACCTTTGGTTTGCTGGTCCATGTGTACCCACACACATACAACACGCACACCCGCTTCCCTAAGGAACGCTGACCTCTGTCGCAACCAGAGCAAGGGCTGAGGGAAGTTGAGCTAAGGAGTGCCCAGCATGGGAGGGCCCCTGGGAGGAGGAGAGGTGAGTCATGAAAGGTGGGGACAGGGACAATGGGTTTGCCTCCCAGAGCCATTTCTGCAGATGGAAATTCGAGGGTCTCTGAACCTTCTGGGAAGGGCTTTGTACCTGGAGGTTGCCAACCAGGGATCCCCTTCTCGAAAACTCTGCCGGTCCTTACTCAGAGGCTTCCCTGTTTCCACAGCAGGCGGGCACTCTTCTTGTCATTCCAGGCTCCTGATCGATTCCTCTAACCACATCCCCGATTCCTCTGTGAAACAGTCCTATGTAGCCTTGCCAATCACTTCTCGGGCTTCCCCACCTCTGGGTCTTTGTTTCTCTCAGTGGCCCCCTGCCTTGAATGCGTCCATCTTCTCTCCCTCCCTCCTTTGGGTTTGCCAGAATCCTCTTCATTTTTTGAGCCCAATTCCAGCTCCACCTCCTTCTAGACACAGCTGGCTGCCTACTTCACTTTACTGTGATGACTCTTTGCTCCGAAGCCCTCTCTTCTCCTGAGGTCCCAGTTTCCTTCTCCGCAAACTGGGACGATACCATGGAGCTTTGTTGCGAATGTTATTTGGGATGGCCTTCGTGGAAGTGGCCACCACACTGTAGGCACTCAATAAATGCTTCTGTGCCAGGCACCAGGATACAGACAGAAGACGAAATCCCCAGGCTCTCGGGGGGACGGAAGGCCAGCGGAGGGGCACCTTACTTCTCCGGAGAGGGGTGGGGTGGCAGGGGAGCCCCACGGCGTGGTTGAGTTTGGAGGAGGAGTGGATCTGCTGGAGAGCAGCAGGGGAGAGGGAGTGAGGGAAGGCAGTGGGGCAGAAGGAGGAGGGTGCGAATGATTGCGGGGCACCATGTGGGGAGCAGCAGGGAGGAAGGAGGCTGCGGCAGCCTCCTTTATAGGAGGCAGAGGTGGGGAAGTCACTGAAGGTGCTGAGGGACCGCACCCATCCTGACTGTGTGTGGAGCGGGTTTGGGAGAGGCAGACTGGGCGGCCAGGAGGTGGAGGAGGCTGCTGACCCCAGGGGAGGCTGCAAGTGGGCGGCCCTGACTTAGGCTTAGTCAGAGACCCTGGGCCTGGCCCTGCAGCCTCACGTCACCCTTCCTGGAATAAAAAGTGGAAAATTTGGATTTGCTTTTTGGAGTTGTCTTGAACTTGACCTGGGTAAAGAAGATGGATGGGTCCTTCCTTAGGATCCCCAGCTTTCATTTCCCTGTGCGTCCCCACTTCCTTGCATTCATGGTTGTAATCACGTTGTGCACGGAACTCCTTGTTTGTCTTTGGCTGGGTGGTTTCTCCTTCCCGGACTTTGCTCTTCTGTTGGGGTTCCCACTATCTCCTCTGCTCCCTCAGCAGAGGAGGTTTCCAGCGGGCAGAGTGTGTAGAGGCTTTGAACACCAGCAACATGGGGGCGGGGAGGGTGGAGGGGCTCCTGTCCCTGGGCCCAGAGGGTCTGTTTTGCTCACTCGTATGCAGGACAGTGCCTGGCAGCTGGTTTGTGGTCAATAAATAATGGCTAAAGGGATGTGTATCGAATGTCGGAATCTCTGTCCCTCCAAGTTCCGGGTGTGTTGTGGGTGTCCGATACCTCCCCCCCCATAGTCTGAATGTCCAGGATTTGGGGGCAGGGACAGGAGCCACAAGCAGTGGAGGAGATGATCATCTCAACCCTCATCAGGGTTGAACTGTCCCATGTCTTTGGTGCATTCCAGGAGGTCCTGTGCTGTTGGGAGTGTGGCCAGGTGACCTGGGACTGTGTATGCAGGGAGTGGGGTCGGGTGGGGATGGGGGGCACTGGAGAGGTGTTGCCTCTGTTCCACATCTCTGAAATGTGCTGGCCTCTTTCTGGAAATTGCTCACTTTTCTTATCAGTGGGCTTGGCAGCCGTTGGGGAATTTCTGGAGGGGGGGTGGGTCCTGGAAGGAAACCACCAGTGGACTGCCGTTTCCCCAGAAGCCCAAACACAAAGGGTGGTGTGGAGCCAGTGCCGCAGAGGGGCTGTTTTTTCCCTTAAGAACAAGCCAGATCATGTCAGAAGAAGGAAGGCTGTTATCCTTCAATTTCATGTGTTGTTCTGACCAATGGTCTCAATATGTATGGGATTGTAGCAGCTGGGGGTGGGGATGGACAGAGCAGAGATTCTGCACTAATTAGTGGCAGGCCAGTGGGTGTGATCCCCCCAGGTGCAGTGAGGAGGACCCAGATTGCTCTGAAAAGCCACAGGGCAACCCTGGGATTCGGGTGTTATGTCCTCATGTGCCTAGAAGTACTCAGAGAGGTTAAGAGCTTGTGTGAGGTCACACAGCATGTGTTGACGGAGCTGTGATTTGAACCCAGCCAGGTCTCTGGCTCCAAAGCCATGTTAAAGCATCCCCCTCGTAGGGAGGAACAGCAGGCTATCCATCCCCAGTCTTGTTCTAGATCATTCCAGAGATGGGAGCTTACCATTTTCCATTGGAGCTTACCGTTTTCACATCCCAGCCTCCTCGGGGGTGCCTTCTCCTTCGTGTGCTGCTGAGTCCGTGAGAGGTCGGCTTCCCCCACCTGTGAGTGTTGGGGACTTGGATGTGGGGCCCTCCTGGTGGGATTTCAGGCCACCACCCGCTCTGCCTTTGGATAGGGCAGTGAGAACCGGGGGTTCCTGGGGAGGAGGGGAGGCCTCTCTACTGGGAACCGGGAAGAGGACCAAAGTCAATACCGAAAGCTGGAAAGGAATCAGCAGCCACAGGATGCAGGCTCCATCAGTGACAGGCCTGTGTTTGTCCTTGGCTCTGTCAGAGCTGACAGGGCAGGTCGTCGCTGGGCCGCACCAGCAGACAGAGCCACAGGGCCGTGCTTACCCCGTGGTGAGGACCCTTGCCCTCCCTCCCCACTCCCAAGCCTGCCCCAGAAAGCAGACTGACTAGCTGCATATAATCCCCCAGAGCCACCGGGCCTGAGGTTTCCCTACAGGCAGAGAAACAACCTTGTTTGCATCCTAGGGAGCCAAAGAGCAGTGGAGAAAGCTGGGGACAGAATCCAGTTCACGGGACAAACGTCCATGGGGTGCCTGCTGAGAGCAGGGTCCCCAGATAGAGGAAATGGCCACTTCACCCCCACTGGGCAGGGGGGGGCTACTATCAGGGAACAGAAAGCAAGTGTTGGAGAGGATGTGGAGAAATGGAAACTCTTGTGCCCCATTGGTGGGCATGTAAAATGGTATGGCGGTTCCTCAAAAAATTAAAAATAGAACTAGCATATGATCCAGCACTCCCACTCCTGGGTAAATACCCACAAGCACGGGAAGCAGGGGCTCAAGGAGACATTCGCCTCCCTCCCCCCCACCCCGTGTTCACAGCAGTGTTATTCATAGGAGCCAAAAGTTGGAAGCAGCCCAAGTGTCCACCGACAGATGAATGGATAAGCAAAATGTGGTGCATACACACAATGGCTTATTATTATTCATCCTTAAGAAGGAAGGAAATTCTGACACATGCCACAACATGGTTGAACCTTGAGGACATTATGCTACGTGAAATGAGCCAGTGGCCACAACAACGAAAATACTGTATGCTTGCACTTATAGGAGGTACTCAGAGTGGTCGAAGTCATGGAGACAGAAAGGAGGATGGCGGTTGCCAGCGGCTGGGGGATGGGAGGAGGGGAGTCAGTGTTTAATGAGGGCAGGTTTCAGTTTTGTAGGATGAAAAGAGCTCCGGGGATGGATGGTGGTTGCGCAACAATGGGAGCGTGCTTAATGCCGCGGAACTGCGTGCTTAATCCTGGTCGGGATGGTGAATTTTTAAATTTTTAAATTCTGTGCATTTTACCACAAGTAAAAATGATAATAAAATGCTAACTCAAAGCAAAGTGTGCTACAGGAACCCAAGGGGCTCCTACAGGCCAGATTGGCACCAAGTGCGCTTTACATCGTATTCTTTAATCCCCCCACCAACCTCGGTGCGACAGCTCTCTCCTTGCAGACAAGGAAACTGAGGCTTAGAGGCATGACAAGTCTTGCCCCAGGCCCCAGCTGGGAGGTAGCAGGCCAGGATTTAAACCATCTTTCTGTTCAAGGCAATAGGTCTGTCATGCTGTAGCACTGGCGCTCTGGGTGCTGGGGTCTTAGGATTTCAGTTGGGGGCCCTCACATCCATCAGAGAGCAGAACAGAGGAGCTGTGTGATTGGTTGTGAAAATGCACAGACAGATCAGAGAGGGCTGAGTCATCGAGGAGGCTTCCTAGAGGATGAGGTGAGATTCGATAAGGCTGGAGGTCGTGGCTGATCTGCCACTGTCACCCTGGGCCCCTAAGAGGTGCTCAGTCATTATACGCTGAGGGAGTGAATGGGAGCAGGTTGGCGGTGGGGGGGGGGGGCTTCCTTAGGAGGAAAGCTGCAGGAAATGACAGGGAAGGAGCTGGGCCTGGAGGGGCAGCCCTCACCCCATCCTCCCCCCTGAGGCTTAGCACTGCCACACACCGTTTCATTGAGTCCCCCAGCTGTCCTCACTGGGGAGATGTTATATGACCTGTGGCGCCAGGGGGGACGGGGGGGGGGACAGTCCTTTGGTCCTTCCTCCCCTCTCAGCAAGCACTGCAGCTGGGGGCTTTGACAATGTTGGTGGGTGGGGGCCACTGAGATTTGCCCACCCAGAGATCCCTGGGCTTGGGTAGGGTTGTCAGATTTTGCAAATAAAAATACAGGATGCCCAGTTGAAGTTGCATTTCAGGTCAACAATGAATAATTTGTAGTGTAAGTCTGTCCCCCTTATTGCATCTATACTTGATGTGGCAATGCCTAGTCTTGGGCTTTGTGGCAGCTGGATGGACACTCTGGGTGTCCCAGGTCAGGGGCCTCCTGGCCTCAGGCAGAGCCAGGCCTGCCACAGATGTTGGTCACTGAGTACCAGACCCAGCCTGTCACAGCTCTGCTGAGATGTACAAGGCAGCCTCAGTCAGGCTTCTACCCAGTGTGAGCTGACCAGGCAGAGAGCAGGGTCCCTAATTGGCAGGTGTGAGTAACACCTACAGTTCTCCTGACACTGCTCTGTGTGCCAGGCAGAGCCTGCAGTGAGAGACTGGCACTGTCAACATGTTGGGATCTGTGTTCCAGACTGGGCATGCTGTTCTCTCTGTGTGCCTTCCCCGTCATCTACCTATATTGCCCAGGTCCTCAGACAGCCCTCCAGCTGCCAAGTTCCCTTTCCTATGTCTACCATCCCATGCCTACCTTACCAGGGCACCCCAGGTCATGAAAAGCATGCCCTTGTCTTTGGGCCTCCCAATCAAACTTTCTCCAGCTATTCCCTCATCCATCCATCCATCCATCCATCCATCCACCCATCCATCCATCCATCCATCCATCCACTCACCCATCCAATCATCTAACCATGCATCCACTCATCCATCCATCCATCTATCCATCCACTCACCCATCCAATCCATCCATCCACTCACCCATCCAATCCATCCATCCAACCGTCCATCCATCCATCCAACCATCCATCCATCCATCCATCCATCCATCCATCCATCCATCCATCCACTCACCCATCCAATCCATCCATCCAACTATCCATCCATCCATCCATCCAACCATCCATCTATCCATCCACTCACCCACCCATCCATCCATAACAAATATTTGTTGAAGCTTACTATGGGCCACTGTAGCAGGCACTTTGATGTATAACACCTCAGCTGCTAGGAGGGATTAAAAGAATTCTAAAATGTGAGTGGCTGACAATAACCATCAGCTCTAATTTTTGGTTAACTGTAGGTCCTGATCTCCTATGTTTAAGCATCAGGTGATTTTTAGCCTTGCCCTTTACATATCAGCCATTCCTCTGGGGAAGTTCCTGGAGATGGCTTCAGGCTGTGAGGAAAAGGGGGTAGAAATACAGAGGGGCCAGGAGTCCAGTGGGACCTCAACAGTCAGGAGCTAAGCTGGTTCTGCCAAGGTGTGGTTTCTACCTTATCCCGGTGCCCACTTAGGAGGTGTTAGGGCACAGACCCTAGAGGTCTCAGACAGCTGGCACCTGGGACAGCTCCTGCCCATTGCAGGTACTCAGTGTAGACTTGAGTCTGACTGTCAGAGAAAACTGAGGTCAGAAAGGGGAGGTATCTTGTCCGAGGTCACACAGCTTGCAACTGTTGGTGGGAAGGTGGTAGACTGTGCTAAAGAGTATGGATTTTTGTTGTCAGGCACAGCTGACTTGAGGCCTCATTTGCCTATCAACCTCACTGACCTATCTGTAAACAGAAACTCACAGCTCCCTCTTAGGCTATGTGGCCATAAAGGATGCCATGATGACGTTATAAAGTGCTGGGCACAGGACCTGGCGCGCTGCCAGCCTGAACTGCCAGGGGGAGGGTGGACCTCGGTCTCAGCTAAGAGGCTCCCCACAGCCTCACCTGCCCCAAACATGTCCCTTCTGAGCTCTGGACCTCTCCTCCTCCCTGTGGGAGGTGAGGGCAGGCAGGAGTGGGACCAGAGGGGCAGAGAGCAGAGTTCCGACCTCTGGCCTGCCAGCTGCTGTGTCTGGTTTACACAACTACTGGGAGAGTACATTACTTCCTGCAATTTATGGCCCTGAGTGCCAAGACTGGGCTTGTTACCTGCCCAGATTGTGCCAGGGGGCTTTGTGCGGACCCCTCCCCCTGCAGGGGCTTTGATCTGGGTTACCCGGAGGTCAGTACCAGATCTGTGGTGGTGGATCACCACACAGACTTTCAGAAGCCAGGAGCGTGTGTCTCCATGGGAGGGGAGGGAGAGGAGAGAGCATGAAGGGAGGGGAGAACACAAATGAGCTGGCAGGTAGTGGGGATTAGCGATAATGACGAAGACTTAGTATCTGATGACAAGACAGATCCGACTTCATTTCTGGGAGATTGTTCTTTGTAAGCTATGATGGCAGAAAGATAAATCTAGCTAATTCAATAATTTAGAATAGAAACGAGCCTTTTTTTTTCTTTTTTCCTAACGTGTTTCCCAAGTAGATGGATTTCTTTTGGAAAATGAAAGCTCATCCTCTAGCTAATTACTTGGGCCTCTGCCTTTCCAGCAGGGCCATTCCCAGGAACATCTGGTTAGCTCCTGCTGGCTGGCTGGCTGGCTGGGGCTGCAGCGACCACAGAGAAGGATGATAATGAAGAAAGGAGGCTCTCATTAAGACAAGTAGCAAAAAGTGTTTTTTAAACCCCTCTAGTAAGTCTTTTATAGTGGCAATACCTAGACTGAGCAGCAAAGTCAAGAGTTTGAGTATGTTTGGGAATAAGTAAATGCCAGGGGCCTTTCTTGGTAGCTGCCAGCAAATAGTTGCAAGAAAGGAAGGCTTGGGAACGGTACCCAGGCTTTGGAGAAGATTCTAATCATGTGCTACCCTTATCTGGCACCTTGGGTGAGGACTCCGGAGTTTGACCCTTTTCCTGAGGAGGGGTAAATCATTCCATTCTAGTAGTTGTGAATTAAAGATCTCCAGCCCTCCCCTGAAGACTTCCACTGGCCTAGGACCTTAGGTTTTGATCAACTGGATGATCCAAATGTCTTGGAAGAATCAGGCACCTACTGAGCTGTCATTAATCATTTAGTCTTGCATGTGAATGAGGCTGCGAGACCCACTCCTGAGAATAGGATGAGATCACAGGAAGTGGGGAGAGAACACATGGGCATGGAGGGGTGGAGAAACAGAATAGAAAGATGACCCAAGTGCTAAAGGTGAACTCCATCGAGTTTTGCTATTTTTTTTTAAAGATCTATTTATTTATTTGAGAGAGAGAGTACGTGTGACTGGGGATAGGGGCAGAGGGAGAGGGGAAGAGAGAATCTCGAGCAGGCTCCTCACTGAGTGTGGAGCCCGACGTGGGGCTCAGTCCCATGACCCTGAGATCATGACCTGAGCTGAAATCAAGAGTCAGACATTTAACCGACTGAGCCACCCAGGTGCCCCTAGTTTTGCTATTTTAAGTAGATTCATAAAGTTCGGTAGGCAAGAATGGTTTTTGTTTTTCCATCCATAAATTGGTGGCACTCTTTCTTTTCCAATCCAGGTGGACACCAAGTATCAAATGCCCACAGGGCTGTTAGAGCTTGTCAGGCCCTGTCTAGTAATACCATCTGTTTAGATAACACTGCAGGCTCATGGGAATAAGTTTCCGATGCTAGCTGATGTCCTAGGACATTGGTCAGCTATCTGCTCCACACCCTCCCCTGTTCCTGCCTGGCTTTTGAGCACTGTCTTCCTGGGGTCTAAGCACCTCTGGGGGGCCTGGCTTCCAACTTGCCCCTGCTTCCTCTGGGATTTGGCAGGAGAAACCCCTGGTTTAGTCATCAGCTGTCTTGCTCCCCTCCCCCCGCAGTCTCCCCACATCTCCTGTTATCTGAGAGCAGATTACCCTTCTAGCCTCTGCTCTGGTGGACCCCACTTTGCTTGGACTCCTGCAACAGCCTCTTAACCTCCATTCCCACATCTGCCCCTTGCAGCCCATTTCCCACACAACAGCCAGAGCAGTCGTTTTAAAACCTGAATCAAACATGTCACCCTCCTGGTTTGAACCTCCTCAGTAGCTCCCTGTCACACTTGCAGCAAATTCCAATCTCCTTATCAACACCTAGAAGCCCCCACCTAATCTGGCTCCCACCTCCCTCTCTATCCTTGTGTGGCCTCACTTCCCCCTGCTTATGGCACCCCACCCGGGTCTCCGGTCTGTTCTTAAGAGGACCAAGTCTCTTTCTGCCTTAGGAGTTTGTACATGCTTATTCCTCTGCCTGAGATGGGCCCCTCTCTTTCCCCTCTCCGCCAGACTTTTCCAAGATGGATTCCTTTTCACCCTCCAGGACATAGCTTAAATGTCACCTCCTAACAGAGACTTTTTTCACTACCCAGTCTCAAGTAATGTGTAAAAAGACAATTCGTAACTATTGACGTGCTTGTTTGTCTACTGGTTTATTATCAGTTCTCTTCTCTGAGCTGTTCACCACTGTGTCCCCAGCTTAGCACACCCGAGGGCTCTGTATCCATCTGAGCAGGCTAGGCTCTGCAGCAGTAACAGACAATTTCCAAATCTTAGTGCCCTCAAACCACAAAGGTTTGATTCTCGGTCATGCTAAATGTCCATCACGGGTTGGCAGCGGGAGCACTGTGCACATTGGAGGGTCCCAGGCCATGGAGCAGCCACCACCCAAACATTCCCAGTGGCCATACCATAGAGACAAGAGCTATGGGGGGTGTTGCATTGGCAAATAAGTTCTCCGGCCCCCAAGTGATGTATGTGTCCCTTCCACTCACAAGTCATTGGTTAGAGCCAGTCACATAGCCTCACCCCACACAGGGAGCTAGAAAGTTCCATCCTACCCAGTGCCCAGGAGACAGAAGGGGAAATATTTGTTAAACGGCACTGAAGACTCACGCAATACTCAGTAAATACTTTTGAAGGAGGGAGTGTCTAGAATGTTCTTTCCACAGCTGCAAAGGGTTAGAGGGACCTTGCAGGACCTGCTGGGGATCTTGTATTCCTGTTGCTCAGGCCCCTGGCTCTGCTGGGAGGCAGAGTTCCCTCAAGAGCAGCTCAGCAGACAAGAGCATCCTTTTTTTTAATTTTTAATTTTTTTAATTTTTTTTTTATTTGACAGAGAGAGACACAGCAAGAGAGGGAACACAAGCGGGGGAGTGGGAGAGGGAGAAGCAGGCTTCCCACTGAGCAGGGAGCCCGATGCGGGGCTTGATCCCAGGACCCCAGGATCACGACCCGAGCCGAAGGCAGACGCTCAACGACTGAGCCACCCAGGCGCCCCAGACAAGAACATCCTGAGGCCTGACGTGGTCAACCATAGAGGCAGCCACAGCCGGGGTCTACCAATGCTCTTTCTCTGGTGGGACCTGTTCCTGTGCTGGGGGACAGCCCCTCCAAAAGAGCCCTGCCATTATCCTCTGAACTTACCACACTCCGCTAGGGCCTGGCATATCCAGGAGCTGAATAGATGATCCTACTGGTAAAGTCCAGAGTCTCAGAGTACTGAGGTTGAGGTGGGTAGACAGGTGGTTGGGGGTTGAGAGGCAGATCATCTTGCATCACATCCTGTTAGTAATACAAAGGAATGGCTGTTATACACCCCAGGAAAGGTGAGAAAATCTCCTATGATTGCTGCGGGTGTAGGGATGGGAGAATCCTGGTCTGTCCATGACCCCGATCTTGTTCCCGGAACTACTCATTTCACTTGGGCAGGATGCTGCAGGCAGCTCACCTGTCTAAACTTCCACTGGATCAAATGGCATCACTCCAGCAGCTCCT
The DNA here is from genome assembly GCF_011800145.1 of Mirounga leonina. Taxonomy (NCBI): domain Eukaryota; kingdom Metazoa; phylum Chordata; class Mammalia; order Carnivora; family Phocidae; genus Mirounga; species Mirounga leonina. The sequence continues at coordinate 100,690,631 of NW_023270377.1, forward strand.
TTCCACCAGGCTGCACACAGCATTGGCTGCACAATGGTGGTGTCACACGCTCCCCAGTATCATGGACCTTGGGAGGAAATGCTGTCCCTGGGTTGAGTATACTTCGTGGCCTCTGGTGGCAATCACCCTTAAAGCTAACATTTGTTAACACTCACCAAGATCGAAGCACTCCCAAGTTCCTAGTGGGCATACTGCTCCTATTGGGCAGCTGGGGATACTGAGGCCCACGGAGGTTAAGGAACTTCCTAAAGTAACTGCTAGTTATATGGTAGAGTCCTCCTTTGACCCTATGCTTCTTGATTCCAAACCTGTGCACTTAATCATTACTCCATAAGAAGAGGTTTGGGTCTGATTCCCTTTCTAGGTTATAAATACTAGGGAACTTCCTTTTTGAGACACCTGTTTCCCTTATCCCTTACAGTACCTAGCAGCATTTCTGCCATATACTTAGCATGCAATAAGTCTTTAATGTGTATGAGAAAGATAAAACAGAAAACTTAAGGTAGTCTAACACTAGGATACTCTTCCAGTTACATGTTTTGGTTTTTTTTTTTGTTAAGCCTGCTACTGAAGACTGAGGTAAAACTTCTGTGCTTTTTGATACAGCTATTGGTGGAGGGCTGTGAGTTGCTTTTACACAGCCATCTAATCAAGGCACAAAGCGTCTCATATAATACACATGTATCCTAATGTATAATTATTAAGAAGGGAAGAATTAGCTAGCTGCTGTGGATATCAGTTTGAACAAGAGAGTTTCCATCCCTAGAGATTATAGAGGCAGGCATTTACACAATTGTGATACAGTGTGTCGGGCCATGGGCTTTGTGTGAGGGTCAGGGCGGCCACAAATCCTGTTAAGGGGGGTTGGAGAGGATTCAGCTCTAGGGAGGGACGGATAGTTAGGAAAATCAACCCGAGGTGAAATCCTATGTGGATAGAAAATGACAAATTCCCTGGATTTGGAGGACAATGACGGGGGGTGGGGGTGGGGACGTGAGGGCAAGGTAACAGGTTGTGGGAGAAAAACCCGTCCGTGAGCTTGCCTACTGCACTTCCTGCCTCAAGGAACCTGGGGTTAGGATTCTCCCCCTTGTATGTGATCTGGATCGAGTTATTGCTAGGCACTGGTCAAGTAATTCCGTTACTGCTAATGGGATACCATTTAGCCAAGCGAGTCGCGGCTGCAGGCGGAAGTCCCGCTGCCTCAGGTGCCCCCGGCCGGCGTCCGACCGCCGCCTGGACCCTGAGACACGCCCGCGCCGCATCGTAATTTTGGGTTTTTCTATATCGGTCTGCCCCTCCCTTTTGCTTTCCTCTAGTTCGGCCCCGCTCTGACCTAAATCCACGACTGGAGCGCCGTCCACCCGCCCACGCCCAGAGTCCCCGGACCAGCTCGAATCCTCCACTGCAGCAGCGGTCACGCGCAGCCAGTCCGGCCGGGGGAAGGAGGAGGAAGTGGAGGAGGGCGGGGCAGCCGTGCGGAGCCCGCCCCTCCCGCCTATGGCGGCTTCTCCTCACTGGCAGAGCCTCCTCCCAGCCTCCCAGCCCCACTTTGGATTGGCTAAAACGCTCTCAGGGGGCGTGGCCTCCAGGGGGAGGGCTGGAGCGGAAGGAAAGCGCCCCCTCTCGGGAGGCGGGGTTGCCTAGGCGACGCCGGGGGCGCGCTCGGGGGTGGGGAAGCGAGCCAGGGCTGCTCAATGACAAATCGGCAGGGGACTGCTGGGGTCCGGCCCCGGGAGGAGGCGAAGGAGAGGGCGGGGCAGGTTTAAGAGCAGCGGGACCAGTGCGGACGGCCGAGGCGGCGCGGGACGGGTCCCAGGTGAGGGTGCCAGCGCCCCGACAGGCCAGCTCCGGGCGAGGTGGGGCGCGGGCTGGGGAGGTGGGGTGCGCCGCCCCACTCTCGGTGGCCGCCTGTCCCCGCGCTCTGCGTGCAGGCTGTGGAGGGCGGAGGGCGACGCGGGGTTGCCGGCCTCATTCGGCCCCGGCCGGTCCCCGGGAGAAAGCCTCCGAGACCGGCCCGGGGCTGAGGAAATGGGGGCGGCGCCCCAGCCTCTCCCTTTTCGCCGCTCCTTCCCTTTTCCCACAAATGGCCTCTGCTTCCACTTCCTGCCCTTTCGGGCCTCCAGCCGAGGATGGTCCACTTCCTCAGTTCCTAGTTGCCGCTGTGGGCAGGGTAAGAGCTGTAACAGTGTTGCAAAAACTTGTTAGTACCTTAAGAACTTGGGCTGAACCGGGGCCGTGTTCCAAAAGTTGGTTGGTCTGTTTGTTTTGGTCCTGTCTTGCAAGTGAGCCTCAAGTTGTTTCTTTGCCCGCCCCCGCCCCCTTTAGTTCCTTTCTGATAGAGGCTGACACCGAATGTGGCTTCTAATAGGAAGCGCCACCGACTTGATCTGTCTGGCTGGACCAGGCTTCCACTCCTCTTTTCTTGCCCTCTTATAGGTATATGAGGTTATCGGGGTCGTGGTTGGTTCAGAATTGCCAGTGGCAGAGAGAGCTGTGCCCAGACTGCTTGTTTGAGCAGTGTCCTTTCTCTGCTAATTTACAGATGAATATTGGAAACGTTGGAGCTTTGATATTGTTATCAGGTGAGTCTTCTGGGGAGAAGAAGTGTGGCTGGCGGACTGCTTTAGAATTGCCCCTGGAAGAGACTTGGCTGATGGTTCATTTACGTTCCCTGTGAGGTGATTTCAACCTTTGTAGACGAGGGAACTTTATGCGATGGCCTAGCTTTCTAACCTCATTTCTTTTTAAGTTTTGGGGATGGATAGTGGGCACTGATTGTCAAAGACTATAGCGTGTCTTTTAGATGTGCAAATGGCCCACATTCTACAGCTGAGCAGCGAGCGAGGTTCTTGGTTGTCAAAGGCCCAAACAGGTGAAGGCAATGTTCCTTAAACCTGGAGCAATAGAATTAGAACATGGAAGTTCTCAGAAATGGAGTGACTGTGGAGGTGGCATTGAATATTGGGAAGAAAAGGAGGTCAGGGTGTGAAGACCTAGGTTTGATACTGGTTTTGCAACTTTATTAGGGGTGGGATCTTGAGCATGACTTTTCACCTGTCTGAGCTGGAGAGCATGCAGCAGTGAGAAGGTGGCAATTGTTTTCCCTGCCTGTTAGGAGAACATGAAATTAGGAATGTTGAAGGTGTTCTTTGTGGTAGCGGGGTGGGATGGAGGTAGGGGTAAGGAATAAGGCCAAGGATACACATTCCTTGTGTGTGGTTTTAGTCCTGTCCCCTCGTCTGCTTTCTTCTGACCATGTCTGAGTCTTTCCTTCCTTTACTTTTCATGGTATTTCCCATGGGAAACAGTGGGGATCTGAAATCTCAGCAAGATTTCCCTAGTGGTACAAACTTTCCCAGGACTTTGTGAATATGGGACCAAGACACATAGGTACGAAGACAAGGATTCAAATGTCAAATGGGATCTAAACGGGTGTTGGTGGAAGGTGGAAGAAGTAGAAAAGTTTTGAATTCTTGAAGGTTCTTGCCTTGGCTGGAGATGGTTTGAGACTCTGGAAATTTGTAAACCAGAGAGTTGAGGTAATCCGTTGTGCCACATCACCCGATCCCACTATGCCTCTTGGCATTCAGTTACTAAATTCCTCTTCACTCATGGAATTTATGGAGTTAGAAACATCGGTGGAGACCTTTTCTGAAAGCTAAATTTGGAGACAGTATAACAACAGTGTTGGAAGAGATCTTGGTGAACTCTTCTAATGTTCCCAGTGTAACTTGTCTCAAGATGATAGGCAAGAGTCCCACTTTTCATTGGCTCCAATTACTTCTAAACAAACAGCCCCTGCTGTTAGATATGCAAGATGCTTGAGATTTTTTTTTTTTCTTCAAGTGGGTATGTGTTGTTGAGAAGTCTGAATCAGAGAGACCAGAGTACCAGAGAAAATGGGACTCTTTCCTAATCACGGGGGAGATGGGTAAGGAAGAGGAGGGAAATTAACATTTATTGAGCATCAGCTATCCACTTGGCACGGATCCACTGATCTAACCAATATCAGATATGTAGCTGGCCTTGGAGATTTGGCCATGAACTGGCTCTTTTAGCTCCTCAGTTCTTTTGATTACTTAGAAATACAAATATGGACGTATATGTCCACGTATTCTTAAAGGTTTCAAAAAGGAGAGACCAGTAGGCGAGAGTGGGAAGAAAGATGAAAAGAATGTGGAAGTGGGAAGTCAAAGAGGGAAGGTATTTCAAGTTTATGTTGCTCTTAAAAAAAGGAACTGCTTATAATAATGATAACAGAGTGTTCTCTGTGAACACTCCCAACAGAGAGTGTTCTCGTGATGGGTGTCAGTGAATCTTCGGGGAGTTTGTGCTTTTTGAAAAAAATTGAAATCTAAATGCAGGAAGTGGTGCTGTTAATCAATACTTGCTAATATATTGTCATTGTTGCTTTTGCCAGGGCTTTGTGGGCAACTTAGCTGTAGTATACTCTAGGCCCACCAGATTGGGAATGGACAGAAAATTTCAAGTGAGGTCTGATCCAAATGAAAACATGTCATGCTATGTAATTTTACTTGGTATATGGCATGAGTTGAAGGAAGTGTAGTAGTTTGGTCCTGTATAGCTGGCCACTTCGTAGTTTGACTGTCTTGAATGAATTTTCTGCTGTGTACTGTATTACCCGAAACGTAACAGCTTCAACAGTGTCTGAAGTTCAGGAATCTGGGGAGCAGCTTGGTGGGTGCTTCTGGCTCAGGGTCTCTTCTGAGGTGGTTGTCATCTGAAGGCTGGACTGGGGTTGGAGAATCTGCTTCCAAGGTGGCTCACTCACATGGCTGCTGGCTGGAAGCTTCAGTACCCCACCGAGTGGGCCTCTCTCCATAGGACGCTTCACAACATGGTAGCTAAGTTTCTCCCCAGAGCAAGTGATCTGAGAGAGGGAGAGAGAGAAAGCAGACAATCAAGATGGAAAGTGTGATATCTTTGTATCTAATTTTGGAGGTGACATACCATCCCTTCTACTGGCACATAGGCCAAACGTGGTACAATGTGGGAGGGGACTGCACGAGGGAACTTGAGGACCCTTGACATTGTCCGAGGCTACCAAATTTCCTCTCGAAGGTTTAGACCAGACATTATTGAGAAAAATCTTTGTTTCATATGCTTACTAAAGTATGTACTCCAGGAGAATAAAATGCAGCTGGAGTTTTTACCATTTTAGAAACTTTTAATATTAGACTTTTAACTTTATGTTCTTTCTTCTGGTTCTTCATTGTCAGATGCTAGAATTAATTAGCCAAATATACAGTAGCTTTGGAAATTAGAAATTTAAATCTTGCTGATCCCTAAAGCAAATGAAACAGCTGAGTTTTTTTTAACCGTAAAAAAAATTGTTAAACAATGATTGCCAAAACGAATTCCTTGATGAACAGCTTAAAATTAGTCATTAATCATCTGTGTATTTTTAAAAATAAAACTCACTGGCAAAGTAGCTAAAAAAAAATCTTGGAGAACCTAAGCCCTCCCCCTCCCCCCCATTATTTTAAATCTTTGGACACTATTTATTGGGCCAGCACTTTTTCATTTCTCTTCTGAAAACCTAATACCTTTTAATTATCCACTTGGATAGAAGGACTTTATTCTTTTACCTTCTAGATGAAATCTTCCTGAAGTGTCTACAGGTGGAGAGAAGAGGCATCCTGAGCCTGAAGCCTGATTAAATGACCTCTGAGTTCCCTTCCATCTCTGAAATTTCTGTGATTGTAGTAGTTTCATTTAACAAATATCCTTGGAATGAGGTGTATTTAGAACAAGAGAGTTCATAAATCATGTTAAAATGTAACTTCAGAAAGCGAAGGCTGGTGAGAGTGGCTTTTGTTCATCCCAGCCCAGCCTAGAGTCGTCACTGGGTGGATTGGACACTCAGCACAACTTGTGTTCCCTTTCTTCCCATTTTTGGCCTTTTCCCCCATTTGCTGCCCTCGTTTGTGAGCTAGTATCTTTCTTTTCTTTCATCCTGCCTCTCCTATCATCCCACTCCTTCCTTCCACCCCACTCTGTGGGGAGAAACAGGAAAGGATGGGTAGACAGTTATAGAGTGTGGATTAGCTCATCCTCTTCTTAGTAGTGGATTTAGTGAAGGTGGTACCTCTATTCATACTTGCATGTTAAGCCTTTTTAAAATCTAAAATTATATGTGTTCATTCATTAAGTGCTGCCATTTTTTTCATGTCTAAAGGGGTTCTGTACCCACTTCCAAGGCAGGGTGTGTGTGTGGTTTTTTCAGCACCACCGCACAATTCCGACACCAGCTAGGTGTCTACATTTTGACTCAATTCTGACACTGTTTACTTGGAGACAGCATCAGGTTCCACAGATTAAGGGCCTGGTCCCACAAGACCACACTCCACTTCAGATGCCAGTCGCAAGCCCAGATTGTTACCTGTGCTTCTGATTGACTCACTATAAATCAGAGGTGTTCACAACCCCCTGCTTGGGTTTGATTAACGTGCTAGAGCACCTCACAGAACTCGGGAAACCCGTTTACTCATTAGATTACCGCTTTATAACAAGGGATATTAAAGGATATGAATCAATAGCCAAATGAAGAGATACATGGGGTAAGGTCTTGAACAAAGGAGCTTCTGTCCTCACGGAGTCGGGGGCCCACCATGGTGGCACGCGGAAGTATCCTGTCTGGTTCCCCAACCTGGAAGCTCTTCGAACCTCCCTTTGGGCTTTTATGGGGGCTTTATTACCTAGACATGATTGATGGAATCATTGCCGTTGGTGATTGATTCAACCTCCAGCCCCTCCATTGTCTCTGGCCTGGCCTGCTGTATCTCCCACATCTGCTCTTGGCCCTTCTGTTTCTCCGCACTCTCGCTAGAGTGAGCTTTTCAACAGGCAGGTCTAATGGTGTCCCCAGTTTGCTTGGAGCACTTCAGTGGCTTTCCAATGCCCTCAGTAGAAAGTCTAAAATCCCCAAACTGCTGGGCCTACAGGGTCTTAAATGATCTGGCCCTTTCCTTTCCCGTGTAGTTCCATCTCATGGCGGACTCTGTGTCTTTCTCTCTGCGCCAGGCGGCCATAAGGGTCTTCAGTTACTTGACTGTGTGTCGCTTGCTTCCTCTTGCTTCAGGCCTTCCTAAAAGCAATACAAGAGGAGAGGAGAGCAGGTGAAAGGGATCCTAGGTGGGAAGGCACTGGGCATATTCGTGGAACTGAAAGAAGGCAAAGCTGGCTAGCGGAAGAAAGGTCTTGTAGGCCATGGTGACTAGCGGGTTTGGATTTTATTCATGGTGCGCCATTAAAGGGCTTTACGTACGGGGGGCTGTGTGGGGAATAGGTTGAAGAGGGGCTAAAGTGGCCGTGACAGGTCATTTAGGAAGTCGTGGCCCTTCAGTGGTTGGTGCCCGGGCCTAGGGTATGGCAGAGATGGAAGAAGCGGGTTTCGGAGAGGGAACCAGTAGAATTGGCCACGAACTGAGGTGGGGGAGAGGCACGGGGGAATCAAAGATAACTCCAAGGTTTTTGGCTTTAGTAATAACTTGGATACAACTAATTACTTGAGTGACTGCTAGGTGGGGGATAGCGGAGAAGGGGCAGATTTGAAGCGGGGCAGGAAGAATCAAGAATTCTGTTTTGGGAAGGTTAAGTTTGAGATGCGCGCAGGACACCCACAGGGGGAGAGGTGGCAATTAGGCAGAGGGTCAGGAGTCTGCAGGGCAGGAGAATGCTCTGGGCTGCGGCTTAAAGCTTTGGGAGTTGCTTGTAGAGCAGCTGGAATGGATGAGGCCACTGAAGGAAAGTGTAGGGGTGGGGAGGGTGTAAGACCCAGCTCTGAGGAGGCCGGGAAGAGGAGGAAGAGCCGGCTGGGGAAGCTGCCAGCGAGCTGCCAGAGAAGCAGTGAGCTGGTGGGAGAGCTGGGTGCCCTCGAGGCCGAGGCCGGGGCCGGGCCATATCCGGAGGGAGATGCCAAGAGCGGTGTTCGAACTGGCCTCCTATGGGCCTTCCTCTTTCTAGGCAGTGTTCTCTCACAGTTGCTACAGGCAGGGAGGGACTGGGAGAGGAGAAAGAGAAAAGTTTTTATTGGAGTGTGCAACGCGGAGTTTATTGGTGATTCTGACCAGCCCAATTTCAGGAAGTTTTGCTGGGGGGAGGGAGCCACATTAGAAGGGATTTTGTGAATGACGTCATAAGGGAGGGAGACACAGGGCCTTGTTATGCAGAGTGGGGTCCTTGGGCCCCCTACCAACAGTCATCTGGGAGTTGGTTGGCAGTGCTGACTCTTGCTGAATCAGAATACACACACACTTCAGCGAGATTCCCAGGCAACTAAAGTTTGAGAAGCATTGGTATAGATAACCAGGGCTACAGGGAAATTGTGTCACTAACTAGAGGGACGTATGGCCATCAAAGGGGTGTGTGTGTTTGGGATGAAGATTAAGTAGAGAGTGTCTGTGCTGTCGGGGATGATCCCCTACGGAGGTAAAGACTGATTAATGATGCAGGAAAAAGGGGATAATGGTAGGAATGACGTTCCTGGGCAGGGAGGTAGTGGCACATGGAGTCCAGAGCCTGTGTGGAGTGCTTGGTCTTTGCTAAGAGCAGGAGTGTGCTATCCATCCATATAGCAGGAGACAGGAGGAGGTGGGCATGGATGCTGGTAGGTTTGTAGATTTGGTGGAGGGGCAATGAAGTTTGTCCCTGATGGCTTGTGTTTGGGAAAAATGAGGTGAGGTCATCTGTCCAGAGTGAGCATAGGGAAGGTGTGGAGGGGAACCAGAGTAAAATTTCTAGGCAGTGTTGAGTGAATTGCCTATTCCTGGTTTGGGATCATAAATGCATTTAATGTGAAGCTTCATAAGGCTGGCTGCAAGAATCTTTTCCTTCTCCAGCAGAGTTGGCTTGCCAGGTGCTGGGGCTGGAAGGGAGCGAAAGAGGTGAGGGCGGGACTGTATCAGCAAGAGGGTTTTCATACTGTGAGATCTAAGCTGCTGAAGGAGGGAGGTGGGGCACGGAGGGAGTTAACGCCCAGAGAGAAAGTACTAGAGGCCAGGGCTTGCCCAGCAGGCAGGACACTGTGGTAGCGGAACTGTAGTGGGTACTTAAGCAAGTGAGCTAGAAGGAAGGAGGAGCTAGAAGGAAGGAGGCTGAGGCTGGAGACTGGGAGGAGACAGCTGTTTCTGATGGTGATGAAGTGCAGGGCCTGAGCACAACAGTGTGACGGAGAATGAAGGAAATGGTTTTCAGAGAAGAGGCCAAGGACTTGGGAGAGGCCGAGCTCTATGACAGTTGTCCATATGAACACAGGGGTCACTGAAGAGGATGACGGGAGATGGGGTAGAAAGGAAGTCTGTGAACTGGAAGCAAATACCAGCAGTAGATGAGGGAAGTGACGAGGTCAAGATGACACGAGGGCAGCCAGGTGGGGGAAAGCGGATTGCCTACGCCTTGAAGATGCAAGAGGAAGGAGATTATTTTTCTGGAGGAAGTCCTCTACTAGAAGTGACAGTGGAAGGGAGGAAAGACACTTTCTTCCTGGCCCTGAGGCACATGGCTGGAGAGGAAGATAGAATCTGCTTAAGATAGGTGTCCCCAGGGCACACCCAAGTCTCAGGGAAAGCTAAAAGGTAGAAGAACGTTCTTGGAAGAGGTGGAGGGTCTTGAAGAGTTGGCTGGTATTCTGGGCATAGGTGGGGTGGGTGGGTGGGGAATGAGTCATTTCAGAGGATGGCTGCGGTCCTGTGGGGAAGGGAATCCTAGTAATGAGGGAAGTGGGAGGAGGGGATCGTCTGCACTTCTGGGGGGGGGGGGCTGGATGTTCAGCAGTATGCTGCCCCCCGTGGAGAAGGCAGACCCTCTTCTGGCACTGTAGCTCCCCAGTCATGGCTGGCTGGCTGGCTGGCAGCTTCCTTAGGCTCCCTAACCCTTCATACATGACCTAGCAGGGAAGAGAATGAAGGACTTTTTCTTTTTTTTTTTTTTTAAAGATTTTATTTATTTATTTGCGAGAGAAAGAATGAGACACAGAGAGCATGAGAGGGAGGAGGGTCAGAGGGAGAAGCAGACTCCCTGCTGAGCAGGCAGCCCGATGCAGGACTCAATCCTGGGACTCCGGGACCATGACCTGAGCCGAAGGCAGTTGCTCAACCGACTGAGCCACCCAGGCGCCCTAGGACATTTTCTGTGAGAGAAATTTCCGGAGCTGCTGGAGGAGATTTAGGGTAGGTCCGGAGATGCCCACTGGCAGTGCTTCTGAAGGTGAGTGACATCGTCTTTTGGGTGATAGAGAAGAGAGAGGGTCTGAAGGGCCTCTGATGATAATACTCCTACTCTTGTTTCCATATTGAAAATGCTTCTGAGGCCCTGAAGCCTTTAGTACGAATTTTCCCATTTGTTCCTTCCCGGTTACCCTGAAAGATAGACAGGGCGAATACTGAGGCTGAGGAGGGTGAAGTGACTGGTCTAGTGATACAGTGAGTGGGCGGCTGAATGAGGTCCAGAGGCCAGGCCTCTTCCTTCCTAGTGTGGTGTTCTGGACTGGTGTCAACTCAGTTCTCAGAGGACTGAGTCTCGGCAAAGGAATCTCCCTGGCCTATTCTTGTCCTTCTTTAAGGACTGGCAGCTCATCCTGCCTTCGAGTAGGTTTGGCTGCTAGACCAACTTCTTTCTCAGGACTTTCTAGAATACCAGAATGATGTCCAAAAACCGGGCAAGTGCTTACTCAGAGCCAGGTATTATATACGATAGGTGTTTTCTCATTTAGTCTCCATAATAACCCTGAGGATACACATGCCCTGTGCATTTTACAGAGGAGACTGAGGCTGAGAAAAGCAACTTCACTAAGGGAACTAAGGGCATTAGCTGCCCAATGGCAGACTCCAGACTTCAAGCCGACTGTTTTTTCTCCTGTCCCACGCTGTCATTGGTGTAGAACTACTGAAAAAAATTGTGGTAAAATATACATAGCATAAGATTTGTCATTTTAGTGATTTTTTGAAAAGAAAGCTCTACACCCAATGTGGGGCTTGAACTCATGACCCTGAGATCAAGAGTCATTGCATGCTCTATTGACTGAGCCAGCCAGGTGCCTCTCTGTTATTTTAGTGATTTTTAAGTATGAATTAAGTACATTCCCCATGTTGGGCAGTCACCATCATCCATCTCCAAAACATTTTCAGTCATCCCCATTTTGCAGCTCTGTGCTCATTAAACACAAACTCCTATCCTCTCCTCCCTGGCCCCTGGCAACCACTATTCAGCTTTCCATCTCTATGAATCGACGCTTCTAGGTGCCTCATATAAGTGAAATCGTATCGTTTTTGTCCTTTTGTGTCTGGCCTATCGCACTTAGCCTCATGTCTGCAAGGTTCATCCATGTTGTAGCTTCTGTCAGAAATTCATTCCCTTTTCAGACTGAATAATATTCCATTGTACAGATAGGCCACGTTTTGTTTTCCATTCATTCATCAGTGGACACTTGGGTTGCTTTCACTTTTGACTGTTGTGAACAGTGCTGCTGTGAACATGGGTGGACAAATCTGTTCAAGTCTCTGCTTTCGATTCTTTGGGCTATATGAGAATGGCTTTTTGTGGTCTCTTTCCTCCTGGAACTTGTCCCCTAGTTGCCTGTGCCTTTCTCTCTTTAATGAACTTTCTGATCCATAGTTCTATGTCGTTGATAAAAATTCCAGTATTTCACACTGTGTTTGAAGGTCTTCCCCGCCGCACCCCAGTCCACTAATGAGCAGTCCAGTGTCATGGCTCAGAAGCCAGGCTGCTGGTGTGCTAGCCCTGCCGTAGACTACTTAAGTGACCTTGCAAGTTCTCCAAGCTCTGAGTGTGTGCTCTATGCTAGTAGATGCTGTAGAAGTGGAAATAATAGTAGTACATCTCTAAACTGGATTGTATTTGGATAAGTAATTCAGAACAGGGACGTGCGTGCTAGTTCCAAATTTGACCTTCAGCTACTGAGAGATAAAGTGGTTCTATTTTTTAAAAAAAGATTTATTTATTTATTTTTGAGAGAGAGAGAGCGAGCGAGCGTGAGCATGAGCATGAGCAGGGGAGAAGCTGACTCCCTGCTGAGCAGGGAGCCTGACGCGGGACTTGATCCCAGGACCCTGGGATCATGACCTGAGCCGTGGGCAGACGCTTAACTGACTGAGCCACCCAGGCACTTGAGATAAAGTGGTCCTAATGTCTCTGAAGCTGCCTTTGCAGGTGGAAGGAACTGGAGTCTGTATACATTGGTAGACCTCTCAAGGCCAGTGAAATTCCCAGATTCCATTGGGGCTGAGGGTATAGTGGGAGAGGGCTTTATTTCAGAAACAACTGTATACTTAAAAAAAAAAAAATCAGAGCTTGCCAATTACCTCCCACTGTAGTTCAGTTGCTTTGTAGTTCAGGAAAGTCATCATAGAAATGAATTAACTTTTCAAAGTTTACCAGTTACTAAATATCCTCTTAAGACCAGATCTCTCAACCCAGATGGAGAACTCGGTTACTTTTTCCAAGTACTGAGCGTCTCCTAAGTACCAGGCACGCTGAGCACACAAAGATGAATGGGCAGCCCTCCGTGTGGTGGGAGAGACAGACCTCACCTAAGAGGAAATGACCGGTTTATCTCCATGCAACAGTAGCCTTATCGGCAGGCACGGGGCCCCACTTATGAGAGGATCAGCCACGCTGGGGGAGATCTAGGAAAGTGGCGGCGGAAGTATTTAGACTGTTAAATTACGGGCGATCCTTGAACAGGAGGAAGGACGGCGGTCCTGGCAGAGGGAATGACATGTGCATAAGGGTACAAACTAGAAGCAGAGTGCTTATGGTGAGTGACGTCAGAGCCTTCTGGTTTTTGTTTTAGTTAATTTAACTTTTGTTCATTTAGGTGTGTGTGTGTTTTGGCGGGAGAACATACAAAGAGATATTCATTAGGGAGCAGAAAGACCTAAAACAAATTTCCTTAGGCACCCGGGAGCACTAATTGAAGTTGTTTTGCAGATTTAGTTTCAGAAAAAACCAGCAAAAGACTGGAAAGGAACTTAGATCATTGAATTCAACTTCCTTATTTTTATAGACATGGAAACTGAGTCATATGTGTACGACAGTATAAAAATATTCTATCCACTGGTGCTAATGACAATAGCAGTTGTACAAGGGGAGGGAGAATTGAGTTTCCTTCTTTAAGTAAGTATGTGTCGGCAAGGCTGAGCACACAGAAAGAGAGAACTCTGATGACTTCAGTTGTGTCTTCCCGGGACTCTCACTGCTGGAGGGCCCTAGTCAATGAAAAGCAGTAAGAAAACACAAGTTTACCAAATCGAGAAGTCAAGACTGAGTGTCTTCATTTAATAGAAAGATTTAGCAGAGGTTCCGCAGCAGCCCTAGTGAGTTTGTCTGTGGAGAGATTGTTCGCTAACCGATACACATTCTTTACCAGGTGACCAGCAGTACCTGGAGCTGAGGGGCTCTGAGCCACGTCACATGTTATTCCGGTCGCTTAGCCCATCACATTGTGCTCGTCCCTGTAAGGGCCTGTGCCCCTTTCTCAGAATGTAAAGTCCTAGGAGAGATGGTCAGTCCGAAAAGGCACTGCCAATTGAGTAACAGAGGTTCAAAAATCCTTTCAGAAATCCTTATTTACATCAATGGGTGAAATGATGGGATTCTTATGAGTACTAGGTTGCCCTCATTTTTATAGTGTCCTTGGTATAACCGTGGGGAGTTGGCCTATTGTATTGAAATACCAGACCCCAAGTCGACAATTTTTTGTTTACTCTGAAACTTGTTTAATAAATAAACTTACTTTACTTGATCTGGAAGTCTCTGTTTTAAGGGCCTGTGTTATAATTAATAATGACAACCCCATAATAAGTTCAAATACATATTTAAATGACAACCTTAAGAGAGTCAAAGTCATTAGTGATAAATCCATAAAGCTTAAAAAATAGAAATTCATGTCATCCATTTGTCCAACTTGGCTTGTGAAACAAGGAAATGATGGCTTAAACTTTTTAGGTGTTTGGCCATAAGTAATGGAAATAAGATATGGGTGAATCCAGGTATTAAGTTTACACAGCATTCTAGATTTTATGATGACCATAGTTTGGGTCAACTTTATGTTCTTTAGGCTGCAGCACGGTTTATGTGATAAGAGGGAAATATTCCTACCGTACAAGAGTATAAGAGGGCAAAGGGCAGACCTGGAGCCCCGCCTCATGGATCCTTAATAATGGAAGAAATAAGGGAAAAGCCCATAAGCAGAAAATGAAAGGAATTGCAAGTTGTGATCAGGGCAGTGAAAGAAGCCAAGGGGCCGACGTGGAGGATGAGAGGGTCTACCTGAGGTGCGGGGGTCCTGGGAGGCCTCTCCGAGGAAGTGACATTTAAGTTGAAAGTTATAGGAGAAGGAATACGGTTGTCAACCGTGAAAAGGCTCCGGGTTGGGAGGGGGTGAGGCGGGCAGAGTAGTAGGTAGAGAAGTGGGAGAGGTGGAGCCTGGGGATGGGGGAAGAGCAAGTGGGTTCTGGAGACTCCATCTGAGCCCCTGGAGCAGGCTTTATTCTCGGACACGTGGTTATGTGAGCCAATAAATCATTGTTTTGCTTAAGCTCCTTTCAGTTGGGGTTTCTTTCATTGTGGACAAGAGTTCTAATCCTGTAAGGGGGCAGAATATTTGAATTCCCTGGAAGCACCTGCAGCTGGAGTTGCTGTTTGTAGAGCTCATGCTTTATTCATGCAGAATGAAGTATTTTTGTGTCATTATATTTTCCCTCTGGCCCTGCCTGGGTCCGATTCCTTGGACTTGAATTGTATGTGTATTTCAAAGCCATTACGTATAGCCAGTTGGGACTCTCTTGGTTGGAAGTGATAGTAACGTAAGGTACATGAGCTCACACCACAAAGGGGAATTTATTGGGTGGACACCAGTACATGTCACTGACTCAGCGGAAAGATGAAAAAGCAAGCCCAGGAAGGGGCCAAGGATGCGGCTGGGACTCGGGAGCCTCTGGAACCAGCCCCCTGAATGCTGCCAAGATGATCCCTGTGTTTCCTCCCCATGTGCTGGCTTTGTCTCTCCTTCTTGCTGTAGATCGGCTTTTGCTGCTTGGCCAAAACACATAGCTGCCAGTTTGCAAAAATGAGTGGCCTGTAGACATTCTTTGTTTGCTCACAGTGCTTTTAAAAACTGATTTAATTATTAACATTTAAAAAGGGAGATTGTACATAAAATTCCAAATTTCTGGCATTTCTTAAAGAATCACAAGTTTGACATTCCTAAATCTCAGCAATCAACAGGTGCTTCTTCTGGGAAGGGCAATGCATTGTCCAAAGGGCCACCGGAGGGCTGCTGCCCTCTTACTTCTGCTGGGGGCTCCTGGTCCCAGCTGTAGCTGTCATGGGCCTAGCTGCTCAGTTTTGTACCCATTCCCTAGCTTGGGGCCGGCGCCCTCCTTGGGATCAGTTGGTTTGTCCCAGGGGATGGGGCCACCTACTAACCTGGCATGTCTTATCTTCCTCACCCCTCTCTCCGGTCCTGTAATAACCACGTGGATGATGGAGGGGAGCAGTTTCTAGAAAAGAGATGCTGGGCAGACAGTAAATACCTTAAGTTATGTATTTGGATAAAGTTGTGTGTTATTTGGTGAAATCTTTTTAAACTCATTTTTACTGATGTACGTTTGCCAAAAGGGCCCATTATTCTTAATATACTTAACATACTTTAAGTAGTCCTCTGCTTTTTTATCTTGGAGGAGAGCTGGAAGACTTCATAGAAGCCTTTGTCATAATTCAGTCCTGTGACTATGCCCATCAAAACTAAGCATTTCAGCTGGAACTCAGGATGTAACATGGCTTATCCGTTTGTTTTTATGGATGATTCAAGCTAGGATTGCAAAAAGTTGCTACAGATGTACCAACAATCTTCCAAACCTGATTTAATAAAAATATTGATAGAATTTGGTGAAGTATTTAAAAAAATATTTCCTGGTTTCTAGAGTTTCTGTTCTGTTCTAACTTGTGAAAATCTAAGAACACATTTTCAAATCAGAATCACTTTTTTTTTTTAAAAGATTTTATTTATTTATTTGACAGGGAGAGACACAGCGAGAGAGGGAACACAAGCAGGGGGAGTGGGAGAGGGAGAAGCAGGCTTCCTGCTGAGCAGGGAGCCCGATGCAGGGCTCGATCCCAGGACTCTGGGACCATGACCTGAGCTGAAGGCAGACGCTTAACAACTACTGAGCCACCCAGGTGCCCCAAATCAGAATCACTTTGTTTCTTTAAATGTATTTCATTATTTGAAGTGAGTCTATCATTTTAAGTCTTCATTATTTTGTCCTATCTTTGGTAAAATTCTGTGCTTTCCCAAGACAGACAATCTTTTAAAAAAATTCTTTCTAATTTACCCAGGGCTCACCTATTTCTGAAGACTTTAAAACCATAGAGTGAATTTATGGAAATTATTGTACTTGAATTTGAAGAACAGGAGATCCATAGGAGACTGTAGTGTGAAAAAGGGTCTGTATTTAGGAAGGAAATAGGAAGGGGAAAATATTCACTTGTGGACTGACTGAAAACTAAATGCCTCTAGGGATGACATTAGATTGATTATATTTTGTCATCATCACCCAGATACTAGAAAACTCACATGAAAATTTTTTTTTTGAAAACTCACAAAAATTTTTGAATTGGATTGTGAAAAGTATATCAGTTTTCTTAAGATGGCAACATAGCATGGCCCTTGCAAAAACAAAGGTGATAGGAGAGTGTTCATTGTAAGACTGTTGACTAATAGAAAATAAGAATTTCATTTGAAGGTAGGTTCATGGTGCCATCCTGATGCGTGTTCTACTTACAGAATTAAGGTGAGAAAATGGCTCCGACCTTAGTTAGTGAATTCAATTAATATTTAAGTGTGTTTTCTGTGGTAGGTCATGAGTGAAACAGTGGTTAAAAAAGATAGAATCTGTTCTCAAAGAGTTTCAGGTCCAGCGGAATGGTTTTCAAAGCTGGGCATGAATTGGAGTCATCTGGAGAGCCTAAGAAAGCTAAGTGTCAGAGCACCATGCCCCTAAATTAGAATCTCTATGGGAGTGGGACCCAGGCACCTAAATTTCTGTTGTTGTTTTCTATAAATTTTACAGTGTGGACATTTTCAAACATGTATGAAAGTGCAGAGAACAGTGTAACCCGCTACCTTATACCCATCAGTCAGCTTTGATAATTATCAATTCATGGCCAGTCTTATTTCATCTGTATCCCAACTCCCTTCCGCCTTGATAACTGAAGCAAATTCCTTATGTCATTTCACTTTATTTGTAATGAGGTTACATTAAGTTACTTGAGATATTTCAAAATAATATTTCCTTAATATTATCAAATCCAGTCAACATTCAGATTCCCCAGTTTTCTTATATGTTTAGGATCCAAACTGAAGTCTGTATGTTTTGCTCACTTTATGTCTCTTAGTTCTTGTAATTTATAGGTTCCCTCTCTGTCCCTCTTCTTGCAATTTATTTGTTGAAGAAACTGGGTGGCTTATTCCATAGAGCTTCCTCCAGATTTTATGTTGCTGATGGTATGTTTCTGTGGTGATGCTCACCATATTCCTGTCTCCTGTGTTTCCCATAAGTCAGCAGTTAGGTATAGATGCTTTCTTCACAAGACTACATCATTGAAGGTTGTCTTTTTCAAGGTGCTCGTAATGTCAAGTTGTCATTTTTTTTTTTTTTGGTAATGTTAGCAGCCTTTGATGCTTAGAGCCTAGATTTTCTTAATCCGTGAGGAATTGCAAAATGGTGATAGCCCAAGTTCTGTCATTCCTTGATTTGTTAGAAGATTTTGTGAAGGGAAGCGTTGCTTCATCTGTTACAGTTGACCCTTCAACAACACGGGTCTGAACTGCGCAGGTCCGCTTATATGCGGATTTTTCTCCATAAATACAGTATAGTGCTGTAAATGTATTTTCTCTTCCTTATGATTTTCTTAACATTTTCTCTAGCTTTATTTTAAGAATACAGTATGGAATACATATAGCATATGAAATATGTGTTACTTGAGTGTTCATGTTATTGGTAAGGCTCTAGTCAGTAGTCAGCTATTGGCAGTAAAGTTTTTGGGGAGTCAAAAGTTATACGTAGAGTTTCGATTGTGCAGGAGGGTCGGTGCCCCAGTGCCCCCATGTTGTTCAAGAATCGGCTGTATTTAGTCATCCGATAGTACCGTGTATAGGAGAAGCATGATGCGTTTTTTAATTCTTTCCCTGTATTTACCAATTTTCAAAATAATGAGTTGTTTTCCTAGTCCTCCAAAGGTGACCAGTAAGGTGCAAAGTATTGTGAACAAATTTGATCTATTTCAATCCATTGCAGTTACTATCTTTACTGATCTTTAATTGTCCGTCTTTGACCAGTGTCTTCATCTTGGCTCCTGAGGGTGTGTCTGCGTGTGTGCAGATTTATTTTTAAATTACTATTACTTTTGTAGCTCACAGCATTTATTATTAAGCCATAAAAAGAACCTCTGGGGAGGGCTGCTATTTTAATGATGTATCTTCTAGAATCAATGTTCACAATAGAACACTCAAGACACTATTTCCTTCATGGAACATTGATGAGAAGTGTGGCATAGTACGTGTCATGGAAAATCGTTTAAAATGTATCCTTGTTTTCATTTCTTTTTTTTTTTTTAAAGATTTTATTTATTTATTTGACAGAGAGAGACACAGCGAGAGAGGGAACACAAGCAGGGGGCGTGGGAGAGGGAGAAGCAGGCTCCCCGCTGAGCAGGGAGCCCGATGCGGGACTCGATCCCAGGACCCTGGGATCATGACCTGAGCCGAAGGCAGACGCTTAACGACTGAGCCACCCAGGCGCCCCTCCTTGTCTTCATTTCTTAAAACTCTTCCCTCATTATTCATTCATTCCTTTCTTTATCCTCTGGGCGGTTCTAGGTCTCTAATCCACTGGAGGTCAGAGTTCTAGATCCTGGCAACATACATAGGAATAACCAGTATCTCCCCCTCCCAGGTGTGCCTGTGAGACTGTTCCGATAACCACAAGTTTGGGTGTCATTAGGATGACAGTGATATTGGGCTTCAACGCAGGAAGTGAGGTGCTGTCACCACACACCGGCACGCTTGTGTACGGTCCCTCAGCTTGATTATTTGGTTACAACTATTGAATAATTTGGTGTTAGATGCTAAAAAATATGATTCCATGTCGATTTTCAATATAGTGGAAATGACGTCTACTGAGTAGACAGTGTAATCGTGTTTTACTTTTTCATTACAATCCCTGCAGTCCATCTGTTTCCTGTGTTACTTCATATTTGAGAGCGCTGGTGTTTTTTGGGAGGGTGCTTCATGACCCTAATTTAGATCAGATTGTGCCGAATTTGGATTGTAACAGGAAGTGGTATGAATAATTTGGGATTTGCCTTGACACGTAAACAGCGCTGCTTGTTTAAATGCAGATTCTGATTCATAAGTAATGTATGGAGACACTTTAAGACCATGCAAATATCCTGTTCCTCATCCAGATCTCCCCTTTAGATTTCTATTAATGATTCTTGCATGCACCAGTCTTTACTATGATAGTCACAAAATGTTGAATTCCAACTCAGCACCCTCTACATTTATCAGCCTGCCTTTGACGTTCTGCTGGAAGCAAGAGCCCTGCCTCTTCCCTTGTTTACTTAATACTTATCCTAGGTATGGATTCACGAATTCCTAATTTTTCAATGGTCTGTTTTTATTACTGTCCTTGATTACTTTGGTGCTTAAATTGTCCCAGATTTAGGATTGTTCTCCTTCTTGATTGTTATTTAATGGATTAAAGACATGAGACAAACCATGAGAGACTCTTGACTCCGGGGAAACAAACTGAGGGTTGTGGAAAGGGAGGGGGGTGGGGATGGGGTAACTGGGTGATGGGCATTAAGAGGGCACGTGATGTGATGAGCACTGGGTGTTATAGGCAACTGATGAATCATTGAACATTATATCAAATGTACTATATGTTGGCTAATTGAATTTAAATAAAAAACATGGATAATTTTTTGAGAGACTGAAGTATATATCTAGGTTGCCTTCAAGTTATATTGTCTGGAAAAAAAGTATCGAGTGCAATTCTTTGCCTGTGTACAGTGTTTGAGAGTTTCCCATGTGCTTTTGTGGGCCATATTACCTGGGACACTTGAATTTTATGAGGGCGCCTGGAGGAGTAAGTTTTCCTCTCCATTTTCAAATTCTCACTTGATTTTCCTTTTTTTTTTTTTTTTTAAAGATTTTATTTATTTGACAGAGAGAGACAGTGAGAGAGGGAACACAAGCAGGGGGAGTGGGAGAGGGAGAAGCAGGCTCTCTGCCAAGCAGGGAGCCCGATGTAGGGCTCGATCCCAGGACCCGGGGATCATGACCTGAGCCGAAGGCAGACGCTTAACGATAGAGCCACCCAGGGCCCCCTCATTTGATTTTCTTGACAACCCTGTGATACAGACAAGGTGGCATTTTGACTCTACCTACCAACTCATTTTCTGCTAGCCTCAGTTTAACAAAAGACTGATGATTATATTAGCCTATGGGACTAAGGTTCACTAGAAATCACTCCTTCCTCCTAACATGCATTTGTGTGGTTTATATATTGTGATTTGCTATAAACACTTTACCTTGCAAGTGAATGGGTTCTGGTCTTTGAATTAATGCTGAGTGGTAGAGAGTCCTATTTCATATTAATGTATCATAGAACACGACATAGAAAAAGCACTTCCCAACCCTTTCCTCCCTGCCCAACCATCTGAATGAAGCTTTTTTAGTTTGGAGTGGGTCATTTTTCTCTATGGGAATGTGTGTGCTTATTCTTATTGATCCAATGCCTTACACACTGACTGGGTGAAGGACACACCTTGCAATGGCTTCACATTTCCTCCGGGGGAGGTTTCTTAAGATGGCATCTTAGGCCCATTTGTAGATGAACATGTCTCTCTTTGGGGACTCCTCACCCAGTCACTTCCCCACCACATACCTGGTACCCGCTATGATGTTTCATGCCTTTGTTCCTTACTGTGTGTTCTCAATTATGCATGGAAAGCTCCCCTCTCTCACCCCCATCTGTTGAGTGAATTCTTTCAATTCTGAAGCCTTTCCTGATTCTCTTTCCCCAGGGTTCATTATTCTTTCCATCATACCTTGTACATCTTCATCATTGCATGGGGGAAATTATATTAAGATGCTTTAGTTGTATGTCTCACCTTAGGGGATTACATTTTCTAAGGGCAGAGACCCACGGCTTGGCACAAAGTAGTACCTAAATGTTTGGACAAAAATGAAGTTTCTTGTTAGTAAGTAGAGACCTACTAAAGGGTGTTCACTGGTATGTTTCTCAAGTCCCCTGTAAAGACTTCTGACCTAGAGAGAGTGCCATGCCACGACTTGGTGTTACGGGCCTGAATTCCCCTCATGAAAGGTCTGCATTGTGGCTTCATGTATTGGCCACGAACCCAAATAGTTTGTTGAAGTGATTTAGGAGGATTGCTAACCCCTTAGAGAGAGTTCTGAAATTGTTAGTGAAGGCAGTGGGGGGCGGGGGGATATGATTGCTTTGTAAAAAAATGATGTCTCCGCCAAAGTCAGGGATGAAGTATACTGATGTCTATAGCTTACATGGAAATTCATCAAAAAATAAGATGGACTGATGGGTAGGGAGAGGGATGCCAGATGGCGGGGTTTTGTGGTAAAGCAAATGGAAAAAAACGCTCATTGGAAAATCCAGGTGGCAGTTATATGGACTCGCTGTGCAGTTCGTTCAACTTTGCTGAAAGGTCGAAACTTTTCATAACAAAATGTTGGGAAAAAAGGATACTTGTATTATTTTTTAAGAACACATTTATTGGCTAGGCATATCAGTTACAAACATTAAATCATCAACGCGCACTTCCTAAAACGTGCTGATTTGTTTTCTTCCTGTTATTTCTTTTCCTCTCTTTATTGAGTAGGCTCTTTCAAATCCCAGTTCCTATATTGCTCCCTTTAGGAGAATTTCCCTGACCTTCTAGTCTGATTTAGATGTCTCTCCTCTGTGTTCCCAGAGCACCCCTTGCATCATTCTTCTGCCACAGAATTTTTTTTCCTGTACTGTGATTGCTTACTAATCTGTCCGAATCACTAGACTTGGAGTTTCTTGAGTTAAAAACCAGGAAGGTTTCTGGAACACTTTTGGTACCAGTAAGAACAAAAAACAACAACAATATGTAGACTAACAGTGGCTTAAACAAATAGGGTTTTTTTATTTCCAGTGTCAGGAGCATGGAGGCCAGCATTTCCAGTTTCCAGGATTGGTTTGGTGATGGGCACTTGGCTGGCCCTTCTGCGTTTCTCCCATCTTTCCCTTCATCAGGTCAAGTTGACCAAAGCGGTTATGTGGGTTGGAAATATCCACCGTGGTTATTTCAGTTTTTGAGCTTTGAGCACAGATACTTTGGCAGATATCTTTAAACCTGCTGAATAGTCTTCAGTTCATTTATTATGGTTTCCTGTAGAGAAATTGACTTTGTTTTTGGAAAATAACAGCTCAGAATTAGATAGATGTCTACATGGGTTTGAAAGCCTCCCCCATCCCAACCTGGAAGATTATTTCTCCATTTTCATACAATTGTAATAATTCATAGAAGCAAGGTTGCTTCAGAGAAATTGTGTGATGGATGGTCTGGAGGTTCCAACCTCATGCACCAACCTGAGCTCTCTGGGAAACACTTGTGGACCAGAAATTAGGCCAAAAGCTGTTTCACTTTCCTAAAGTGAAGCCTTTTGGGGAGGCCCATGCCTTATCCCATTTATTCTATTTTAGTCACAATTCAAATGTGCTTAATTATCTAGTTAATTGCTTAGAACACTTATTAAAAAGCACATAATTAGAATAAGAGCAGTGGGAAGAAGGCCTGGCATAGGGAAGTAAGTAAGCTGAGGTCCCGTGGAAGGGGGCAGAATGAGCAGACATCCGATTCTACTCACAGCAGCCCAAGGCTGCTCACATAACTGATCTCATGCTGAGGATGGTCCTTAAATCATCAAGGAAAGATTTAATTATGTTCAGTCTGCTCTAAGAAGACAGATGGATATAATACGTGAGAGATAACATGCCACACTTCACAAATATGATCTCAAATAGGTTTTAAATATAGGAATATATAGATTAGAATACTGGCAGGAAATCTGTTAATAGTGAATATCTCTGGTTGGCAGAAACGTAAGTGATTTTTTTTCTCTTTTAAAGATAGTTTAGATATTTCCTAAATTTATTTATTTTTTGAAGATTTTATTTTTAAATAATCTCTGCACCTAACATGGGGCTCGAACTCATAGCCCCGAGATCAAGAGTCGCATTCTCCACTGAGCCAGCCAGAAGCCCCTATTTCCTAAATTTTCTATTGAACATTGAAAGGGTTCAGAGTATGCTATCCCAAAATATGTCGCTTTGACATAGGATTATTTTGAGCTGAAGGCAGTTGAAAAGTAAGACCAAAATAAAATTCTGTGCCTCCCCCTCTCTACCAGGAAGGGCAGGGCTATTCTGAATCACTTGAGAGCTCTAAACTTACCAGCCTAGAGAAGGCACTGGGGGAACGTGCATAACACACCATACTCACCAGCTCTTAGCATCCATCAGTTTCCCTTATATAGTATTTGCCTTCCCACGATTTGTTGCCCCTATAAGTGCAAAGTCCTTTGTTTTTTGATCTTGTCACTTCTCTACAAAGTTTATTATTTTGTTAAGATGCTATGTAAGCCAAAGTTCTAACCGCCCCTTTGAGTTACTCATCACTGAGTTGTGTGTGTATGTGAGATGCACAGGACTAAGCTCCTGTTTATTTTTCTCTGTTAATCTGTTTTTTGTCAGTTAAATCTGCAGGGCCCCAGGCAATGAGCCAAAGATAGGTAGAGGAAAAAATGATAGGTTTTTCCCCCTTTCTATAGTTTTTTTTTTTTTTAAAGATTTTATTTATTTATTTGACAGAGACACAGCGAGAGAGGGAACACAAGCAGGGGGAGCAGGAGAGGGAGAAGCAGGCTTCCCACTGAGCAGAGAGCCTGATACGGGGCTCGATCCCAGGACCCTGGGATCATGACCTGAGCCGAAGGCATATGCTTAATGACTGAGCCACCCAGGCACCCCTCCCTTTTCTATAGTTTTATAACTTTTTGTTTTAAATACTTAAAAAATTATTTTAGACATTCAGAGCGGTTCTTGTTCAACTCCTGGTCTTTTGATAATGTCATTTTTCTAACATTTTGATTTTGGTTTTTTAAAAAATGCTCAAATTATACTTTTTATAATAGTTGTCTGAAAAGTCCTACTTGTTATGGATGTGGACTCCTGTGTATGGTGATTTTCTTAGGTGGGTCATAGATTGGAATTGTGGGCTCCTATCTGTGGGTTTTAGCTATGACTATCCTGCTCTGTTTTACTGCATGTTGTCTTCCCAGAGAGGTTTTGTTTATCACTCTGCCTTGTGCTCCAGCACCATGACCAGCCTGGGACTGCTTTTTATGTTAATTTCTTGGCTTTGGAGAAATGCTGTGGTCACAGATTTTCTGGGTACACTTCCATGCAGCTGGGGCTCAGTCAAACAAAATTCCTTGTCATTGTCCCCTGTTGGTCAACAAATGTTTTTCTAGTCCATTTTTTACCTGTAGGTGTGTTCCCCCAAGGGCCTTGGCTTCTCAGTTCTCAATTGAAAAGAGGTCTCAGTTCTAACTCCCACTTGGTCTGGGCAGCTGATCTCCTAGCCCTATGTGTTTGTTAAATCCGAAGTTACCAAGAACAGCAGCTATTCAGGACTCCAGGAATAGCAGCTCTTAGTGCCCTGATTGTTTTTGCCCTACATGGGGATTTCTTACTTTCTTTTGAGCTCAGCTGTGCATGTAAGAGAACTTTTCAACCTTGGATGTCCACTATAATCACCTGGAAAGCTTTTAGAAGTCCCCATGCCGAGGCTGCATGCCAGGCCAATTCCATCAGAGGCTCTGGGGTGACACCCACGCATCAGGATGTTTTTAAAGCTCCCAAGTGATTTCCATTGTGCAGCCAAGGATGGAAGCCACTGATCTAAAGCAATGTTGTTTTATTTTGCCTGAATGATTTATGTGTGTGCTATGTATATTAATTTATTGTTCTAGTGGTGGTGTTTTCAAGTTACCTGGTCAGCAGTAATGGAAATAGGAGCCTGTCATATTGTAATTAGAAAAAAATTTTAAATTTTAAAAAGTTAGAATTTGCTAGGAAGGAAACCAGCCTTTATTTAGTTTCTACTGGGTGCTAGGTACTGTACTTAGGTCGTTCACATATGTTGTCTCATTTAATCCTCAGGAGAATCCTGCAAGGTAGGGATGGTTGGTTTTTGCAGATAAAAAACTGGCTTGTAGAAATCAAATAGTTCTAAGTCTCACAGCTCACTGATGGCAGACCCAGGCTCATGAACCATGAGATGCCCAGCCCCACGCCCTTTTCCTTACCCTGTGGTATATGTGAAATAGGCTTTTCCATACACATTAGTTAAAATAAAAATTGGCACTGGGGTTAAAATAAGTTCCAGGTATCTGTTAAATTTACTTATTTGGAAAATTTTGTCTTCCCACTAATTCCAGGGATTCTTGCCCCTTTATCTCACATCTGATGTTAAACTGATTTTGACTAATCAATTGTTATTATAGGAAATTTTAACTCACTTTAGTTCACCACTTTAAATACACTTGGAGAAAATAGTTTAGTTCTCCTTCTTTTAACTCTGTCATGTGCCACGAAGGGGTGCTTATTATAAAAACTGCATTTACTCATCCCCTTCCCGAGCACCTCCATGGCCTGTGTGGGGGGCTGTGTGAGTGTGTGTGCTGTAGGTAGAGGTACAAGGGGAGGTGAGGAGTAGAATAAAGAGGTGGAGGCTGAGGTCCCTGAGTGCTGGTGTTCTCTGGGGTACCAGATAACTTGGAGTAGGGGTGGAAAGTGGGACTTGGAGCTCTGTGGTCACTCCACCTCAGTGAAGCACTTTTGAGGATATATTGATTTCATATATCATATATCAATATGAAATCATATATTGATTTCATATTGAGGATATATTGATTTCTAGTGGCAGGTTGTCTTCCCCCACCCACCCAGCAATACAGGCGTTGGATGTGCATACCCATTTTTTCCCTCTTTCTGTCCTGCTTTCTCTCTGGCTCTGCTGTGGTACATGACATGTGGGGTCGTTGGAGGGGTTGTTTTATCTCTGCGTGGAACCTTGAAGATTTATTTCTATGTCGGAATTTCTGGGTTAGGCTTTTCTGGTGCATGTGGATTTCATTTCATTTTAGTTGGGTAGAAATCAAAATGCTTCTAAGTCTTTGTCTTGTTCATTGGCAGCTCTTCAACTAGGTCTTCTGTTCGTGTGTTGCAACCGCAGAAAACCAGCAGGATGGCCACAAACAAGAGTAAGAGCCAGAGCTCCTTGGCCCTTCACAAGGTGATCATGGTTGGCAGTGGAGGGGTTGGCAAGTCGGCCCTGACGCTTCAGTTCATGTATGATGAGGTAAGACACGCCAGGCACAGACGGCTTTCACCATCGAGTCTGCTGTAATAATGTCTCTTCTACAGCTGTGTCCATGTGCTCATTGCCTCACAAACATGGAGGATCATGGGGCAAATTTGTGTTAACATGGTTTCTGAATAGCTTTCTGGGGGGTCTAACCAGCATAAGACCTGGGTGGCTGATTTTTGGTAAGTAATTTCAACTGTGGTTAGGGCTGTGAGGGGGTCCCTGCTTCCTTGATTTCCATCGTGCTTTGAGCTTTCTTTTTGACACAAGCAAGGGAGGAGGCTGTTTCTAAAGAACAGGTCAGATACTTAGCTTTGTAACAGTCAATTTGGGGAGATATTGAAAGGGAGAGCTAAGTTGTTATAGGACAGTCTTTCCTCAAGTGATAGACATCCGGTTCTCTCTAGTTCTCCCGTGCAGCAAAGGGAAGCTCACACCATCCTTGCCTCAAATTGATATCACTTAATGTGGTTAATAGAGCTGGTGCCGAATCCAGTGTGACAACACAGTTTTGATTTGCATGGCAACAAACGTCCCTGCTTGATGGCCATTGGCTGGTACCACAGGCAGAGCGTTCTGACCAGAGCTTGCATTCTGTTTACACGGGTGTGTGCTTTACAAAATTTGTGAAAGCAAGAGACCTATAACCACAGTTGGTTAAGATTGTTATCTGTTTTCCCTAGACTTGCCCTCTGTCCAGCTTCCTCTAACGTTGGATGGTACTGGAGTGGTGATGGCCATTTTTGGGATCCAGCTGAGGGAAATGGAATTAGGGATACAGTTAGCTGGGAATTAGTGGAATATATTTATGTGGTTTGGACCACACTTTGGCGTGTGGTTGTTACCAGCCATCCCACTCTTGGCACGGCTTCCAGGAATATGCCCACCGCCTACTCTGCTGGCTCACCTGGCACTGTGACATGGGGTACAGGGCCAGGAGTGTATCCTGGTGTGGCTGTTGTCCTGTGGTACCTGGCTCTGAAAATGTGTGAGCCGCAGAGGAGAAACAAGGGTCGAGACATATGGAGCTAGAAATAGGGTCTGGAAAGTTCTTCCAGATCTTACAGCTTCTTACAGGGAAGTTCAATAGAGGTTTCCTAAATCTGACAATAGTCTTATAGCTTTTGTGACTAGTAATGTCAAGTCATTGTGAAGCTGAAAAAAACCCTTCTAAACTTCCAAGAAAAGAGAAATTTGGACTGATTATGCTAGAGGACAAGACTAAATTGTTTTTTATTCGCTATAGGAAGTATTACAGAATCATTGGCATGAGTGGGGAGATAATCAGAGTATATGGCAAACAAACCAGTAGGAAGGTATGCTAGGGATGCCAGGCAGTTAATTAATAAAAATATGTTATTTTGTTAGATTTTGTGATATAAATGGTATTTGTATTGTTTTTCTTTTCTTTTTTTTTTTTTTTTAAATATTTCATTTATTTGACGGAGAGAGCACAAGCACAGGGAGCAGCAGGCAGAGGGAGAGGGAGAAACAGACTTCCCGCTGAGCAGGGAGCCTGACACGGGGCTTGATCCCAGACCCTGAGATCATGACCTGAGCCGAAGGCAGATCCTTAACTGACTGAGCCACCCAGGCGCCCCTTGTATTGGTTTTCTATTGCCATGTAACAAATTCTTACAAATTTAGCAGGCTGAAACAAAACACGTTTGTTATCTACAGTTTCCAGGGATCTGGCATGGCTTAGCTGGGTGCTCTGTTCGGGGTCCCACAAGGCTGCAGCAGTGTCGGCTCTGGCTGTGAGCTCAGCTGTGGCTTGGGTCCTCTTCCAAGCTCTGGGTGCTGGCAGTTTCTTGCAGATGTGGGATGGAGGCCCATAGGTCCTTGCTACCAGGCCATTTCCATAGGTACTTCATACGATGGCAGCTGCTTCTTCAGGGCCAGTAGGAATGTCTCTTTGGTTCGCTAAGACAGATTCTTACATAAGGAAATGTAATCATGGGGTGATATTCTGTTGGTTAGCAGCCAGTCACAGATTCCTCTGTATTTGAGGGGAGAGCATCATACTAGGGCATGACTCACTGAGGGTCGGGTGTATTTGCCATAGTAGTTGTCCGTTAAAAAAAATTTATAATGCATTATGATTTCTTTTCTCACTCTAGATATTCACTTTTGTATCCAGTATTAAATGTGTAATTTTATATTCTTTCCTTAAAAAGGATGAATAAGGTTCAGACCAAAACCTTGATTTCCTCCTGGGTCATTCCCTCCATATATCTTACAATGAAAAACCTTTGTCTTTGATGTTTGCTTCTCTTTATCTTATTCT
Organism: Mirounga leonina; assembly: GCF_011800145.1. Lineage (NCBI taxonomy): Eukaryota > Metazoa > Chordata > Mammalia > Carnivora > Phocidae > Mirounga > Mirounga leonina. The sequence goes on from NW_023270377.1 coordinate 100,719,462, forward strand.
AGGGGCCAAAGTGGGGAAATCTAGTGGAACCTGCTTGATTTATTCAAAACATTTTTGCATAAAAGAGGAGAGGCAAGTCTTGAAGATGGCTTTGGAAGTCTTGTTTTTGTTTGATAACATGTTTTGCTTACTAAAAATTCCTTATTTTTCTTCTGTAGAGTCTGGGAAGAAGAGAGGGTGAGGAGCAGAGTTAAGATGGAGACAGGATTAGAGGAGTAGCTTGTTAATCAAGATGAAGAAGGGGATTTTTGTCCCCCCAGGGAATCATTGACAATGTCTGGAGATATTTTTGGGTGTCCCAACTAGAGGACAGGTGCTCCTAGCACCTAGTGGGTAGAGGCCAGGGATGGTGCTAAGCATCCTGCGGCACACAGGAGAGATCCTACGACAAAAAATTATCCAGTGCAGATAGTCTTGTCAATAGCAGGGCTGCTGATGCTGTACAAGACGAAGTGGAGAGTCTAATTGGGATTTGCATTTTTATTATGTATGTTTGTATGTGTGTGTATGGTAAGAGGGAGGGGAAAAGATGCACGCAGAAGAATTTGTCCCTTTTTCCCAGTATCTTCAGAGAAACTAGGGAAAGCTGGGCTTGATCTTAGTCTATTTTGATCTTAGTCTATTTCATGTGCTAACATATTTGAGGACCGGGGCGCAGCAGTTATTGAAGAAATGGTAACATAAAATCAGAGCAAGGAAAGCATAGAGATGAGGCGATGTATATTTGGAAAAGTCCTTAATTGATTTTCTAAAAACAGTGCTGGCTAATAGAACCTTCTGCCTTGGTGAAAATGTTCTGTATCTATACTGTCCACACGGGTGGCTGCTGAGCTCCATGACGTGTGGCTAGTGGCTACTGTATTGGACCGTAGAGCTCCACAATCATAATTATGGAGCTTGAAGAAACCTTAGCAGTGATTCCCAAATTTAGATGATCGCACAATCTCCTGGCAGACCTTTGTAAAAAACACCTTCCGGATGACGTTTCTAGAGTTGAAGATGGGAATCTTTCTTTTTATGAAGCTCTCCTGGTGCTTCCGACATATGGCCAAGTGTGGTGACTCCTGCCTGAGACATCAGCTAGTCAAGCCTGATTTCACAGAAGAGGAAACTGAGTCTGAGCCAGTGCTTTACCCCAAGTTAAAAAAAATTAGCTTAGGGGCACCTGGGTGGCTCAGTCGTTAAGCGTCTGCCTTCGGCTCAGGTCATGATCCCGGGGTCCTGGGATTGAGTCCCACATCGGGCCCCCTGCTTGGCGGGAAGCCTGCTTCTCCCTCTCCCCCTGCTCATGTTTCCTCTCTGTCAAATAAATAAAATCTTAAAAAAAAAATTAGCTTATATGGCAAAATTGCTATGAAACTTGGATTATGTGAGGAGCAATGGTCCCAGAAGTGTTTATTTTTGCCTAAGTCCTGACTCTGAGAAAAATTGGAGGGAGATCTTAATATTTTATCTTTGACCTCATACTCTTTAGACTGTTAGCGGCTGGCTCAGCGGCTGGCTAAGGCAGCTTAGACATGCTCCGCAAGAAGGGGTCTCCGTGAAGTTCGTCTTAGTTTTGTGTGTCTTGGGCATCTGAAACCGAATCACACACATCCCTGCAAGGTCAGGAGCCTGGATCGTCTTAACAGATACCAAGACTTTAGGGATTTCCTGTTTCTAGTGGAAAAAAGGAAACATCAAGATAGTAATCTGCGTTCTAATAATCTGCACACTTTTCCCTGGCACAGAGGTATGCAGTCATATCAGGACATTCTGACTTCCTGCGTCCAGGGAGTCCCTGGAACTACTGCTGGTTTTAACCTTGAAAGCTCAGAAATGAGCAACTGAGATGCTTTATGGTGTTATTCAGAGATTTGCACTGGGTAGTGGGGGTTTTGAGGGTCATGAATTTGTCTCTTTGGAAAGGAGTTAAAAGGACACTGTGTGAAGCATAGGTCAATTTTCACATATTGTATATTTTAAGATAACTGTTAGTACAAATGTAAGAACCTAACATTAAACATTTTTTCCTTTTTTGTTTTGAAATTTAAAATCATTTGAAGAACCAGTAGCTTTTAATCGGCAGCATGAGGCTCTTTTTTTTTTTTTTTTAATTTATTTTAAAGAGGGAGAGGGTGTGTGGGAGTGGGGAGGGGGCGGGGCTGGGGGGAGAGAGAGAGAAGCAGACTCCCTGCTGAGGGCAGAACCCCACACAGACCTCCATCACAACCCTGAGATCATGACCTGAGCCCAAATCAAGAGTTGGATGCTTAACTGACTGAGCCACCCAGGCACCCCAGCATGAGGCTCTTTTTAAGGGTATTCTTCAAAGGTCCTGTAAGTTCAAATTGATAATCTCAGTTCAATTTCTAAATTTTAAAAAATTTAAATTACAGATTATTAAGATATAATTCACATACCATGATATTCATTCTTTTCAAGTGTGAATTCAGAAGTCAATTCAATGACTTTTTAAGATATTCACGCAGACGTGCAACCATCACCATTATATAATTTTAGAACAATTTTCTCAAAAAAAAAAAAAAAGAAAAGAAAACACCCTACATATTAGTAGTCTTTCTTTCTCCATTGCTGCCTCCCTTGCTTCCACTCCTGGTCCTTGATAACCACTTTCTGTTCTTATGGATTTGCTCATCTAGACATTTCATATAAATTGAATCATATAATATATGGTCTTTATATCTGGCTTCTTTAACTTAGCATAATGTCTTGAAAGCTCACTATGTTGTAACTTGTATCAGTACTTAGTTCCTTTTTTTTTTTTTTTTTAAGATTTTTATTTATTTGAGAGAGAGAGAGTGAGTGAACATGAGGGGGGGCATGACAGGACAGGGAGAGGGAGAAGTAGACTCCCCACTGAGCAGGGAGCCCGATATGGAGCTCAATCCCAGGACCCTGAGATCATGATCTGAGTTGAAGGCAGATGTTTAACCGATTGAGCCACCCAGGCACCCCTTCCTTTTTTTTTTTTTTTTTTTTGATTCTTATTTATTAGAGAGCACACGCTCACGCATGCGCTCGAGTTGGGGGGAGGGGGAGAGGGAGAGAGAGAATCTTAAGCAGGCTCCACACCCAGCACGGAACCCAGTGTGAGGCTCCATCTCATGATGCTGAGATCATCACCTGAGCCGAAATCAAGGGTTGGACACTTAACTGACGGAACCACCCAGGTGCCCCAGTACTTCGTTCTTTTTTATCATGGAATAATATTCCATTGTCTGGATATGCTAGGTTTTCTTTATCCATTCATCAATTGATGGACATTTGGATTGTTTCTACTTCTTTGGTTATTTTGAATAATGTCACTATGATCATTTGTGTATAAATTTTTGTGTAGACCTATGTCTTAAATTCTCTTGCATAAATATATTGAGGCACGAAACTTGCTGGTCTTATGGTAACTGTATGTATAACTTTTTGGGAACTGCAAAACTGTTTTCCATAGCATCTGCACCATTTTATAATCCTATAAGCAATGTATGAAGGTTTCAATTTCTCCCTATCCTGGCCGACACATGTCATTGTCATTGCCATTAAAGTGGTATCTCATTGTGGTTCGGATTTGCATTTCCTCAATGACTAAAGATGTTTGGCCTTGTTTGATATGCTTATTGGCCATTTGTGTATCTTCTTTGGAGAAATGTTTATTCAGGTCCTTTGTGTATTTTTAAATTGGGTTATTTGTCTTTTTATTGTTGAGTTTTAAGAGTATTTATATATTTGGAATACAAGTCCCTTATTAGATATATGATTTGTAATTATTTTCTCTCATTTTATGGGTTATCTTTTCACTTTCTTGATGGTGTCCTTTGAAGCATGAAAGTTTTAAATTTTGATGAAGCCTAGTTGTGCTTTTGATGTCTTATCTAAGAACAAATTGCCAAATCCAAGGTCATAAAGATTTACACCTATGTTTTCTTCTTAGAGTTTATGGGTTTTAGCTCTTACTTTTCAGTCTTGATCCATTTTGAGTTAATTTTTGTATGTGATGTGAAATACGGGTCTAACTTCATTCTTCTGCATGTGGATATCCGCCTAAACCAGTACTAATTCATTTTTTTTTTTTTAGCACTAACAGTTTTTCTGTTTCACAGCTTTTATATTTATTTTGTTTTATTTGTCCTTTCAGGGTATCTTTTTGGCAAATACCTACACACATACATATGCATATACATACCTATTAAGATACACACACACACAGACACACACACACATTTCTTTATTCTCCCTTTATTCTCATATACTTTACTTGTGCAAAAGGTAGACTTATAATCTGGAGATCTTTATGTATCTGTACATAGTTCTCTTTGTCATTTTTTATAGCTCCATCGGTGGGCACCTTAATCATTTGCTGTCACACACAGTGCCACAGGGATCACCTTGTATGTTGTTGTAGATTAGATTCCTGGAAGCAGGGTGGCTGGGACCCAGGATGAATGCTTCTCCAGTGTTCTTAGATCTTGCCGTATTCATCCCTGTAAAGACTGCACTATTCACCTCCCACCAGCCATGTACAAAGGGCCTTTTCCCCAGAGTGTGTTATCCGGGGGTGGGGTTTTGCCAATCTGGTAGGTGAAAAATGCTATCTCCATGTAGTTAACAACTTCCATTCTCTATATTAAGTGCGGATGAACATCTTTTCGTATGTTTAACGTCATATGTATTTATTTTTCTGTGAATTGTTTATGTCTGTTGCCACATTTTCCCCATTGGATTGTTGATCTTTTTTCCTCCCTGTTTCTAGGAACTGTTTAAATATAGCTCTTTGTGATGTGGGTTCAAATACTTTCCCCTGTTTGTCATTTGTCTTTTTTTATAGTGTGTTGTGCCATACGGAAGTTTTTAAAATTTTTTATGTAGTCTAATTTATCAATTTTTTCTTACATGGCTTCTGGATTTTGAGTCATAGTTAAAAAGGCCTTCCCTACTTCAAGGTAATAAAAGGATTTCACCCATGTTTTCTTCTGGTGCTTGATGGGTTTATTTCTATATTTCATTATGTGTATATTTAATCCTCTTAGTCCGTCTTGCTAATTACTTTTCAGATGAGTTTTATACTTCTGTTGATTATGTATAAGAGCTTCTGTTTCTCACCCTTGCCCATGTTTGTATTATAATTTTATACTGAGAATAATATTGCCAGTGTTCTTTCTGCCCTGTACTTGGACTCCTCATCTACAAAATGGGAATTTCTGCTCTTGTTTAAAAACAAAATAAAAAGTGGTAGAGCTGAGAACAATAAAGAACAGAAGTGTTATATGAGGAGTTATTTTTATTTCATAGTGCTTTGTACATAGTGTGATAATGCTAGGCACTCAGTAAATACTCAGTTGATTGTAGGCAAAGTGCCCATATATTGAAATGTATTTTTTTGGGCAGATTTTCTTTCCCTTAAAACTTTGTTCATTACTGATAATGCTGTTTATTTCCTCAGTTTGTAGAAGACTATGAACCTACCAAAGCTGACAGTTACAGAAAGAAAGTGGTTCTTGATGGAGAAGAAGTCCAGATAGATATTCTGGACACGGCTGGACAAGAGGATTATGCAGCCATTCGAGACAACTACTTCCGCAGCGGGGAAGGTTTCCTCCTCGTGTTCTCAATCACAGAACACGAATCATTTACAGCAACTGCCGAATTCAGGTATGTTTCAAGTGAAATAGCCTCCGGACTCCAGGAGGCTTTTTGCCTTTCTTTCTCATGGGTTTGGCTTGGCAGGACTTTTGGGCTGAGCACAGTAGTAGAGGGTTGAGCTTGTTATTAGGAAGAATTCCATTAAAGAATTTTCTGCGGCTTTTTGAATCTTGGGACATTATAGTCCACCATTTGTTATAGTCTCTTTGGGTTTCCCTGTTTTTATAATTCCTGAATATAAATTATCTGAAGAATCTGTTGTCCCTAGAGAGGACGAAGCCATTCCGTATTCTCAAGAACCTGTAATTTTGTTTTTGTATAAGTCCTAAGGGACAGTGATTGATGAGTTCACTATTTTTATCTTTTTTTTTTTTTTTAAGATTTATGTATTTGAGAGAGAAAGCAAGTGAGACAGAGCGAGCGAGCTAGCAAGAGCATGAGCAGGGGGAGAGGAAGAGGGAGAGAGAATCTCAAGCAGACTCCCCGCTGAGCACAGACCAAGATGGGGCTTGAGCTCAGGGCCCTGAGACCATGATCTGAGCTGAAATCAAGAGTCAGACGCTTAACCGACTGAGCCACCCACGTGCCCCAACTATTTTTAACTTTTTTATAATTTTACCAGAAAGGTAATAATTTTGATCTATTTTGAGGTTGATGAAACATTGTCAGGAGAGTGAAAGATGTGGGTCCGAGTGACCATTTGCTGCCACTTTAAGGACTGTTTAGCCTAGGCGAGTGGAAAGAGCCAACCTTTAGAATCTGACAGATCTGGGTTTGAATCCTGGCCCTGCCCCTTAGCAGTTTTGTGACCCTGGGCAAATTTACTCAGCACTGGAGATTCTGTTTCTCTATCTGAAAATGCACTTGTTAGTTGATGAAATGAAATGAAATGATGCTTTAGGCTGTAAATTCTTCAGGGTCGACACCATGGCCACCTGCACCATATGATGTCCCCAGGCTTTCTCACAGGGTGTGCGCGTGGTGCTTACATAGTGTGTAAAATATTAACTGCTATAATTCATTTTAAACGCAGTAGTTAAAGATACCTGAGGTTCATTTTTTTATCAAGAAATAGTGAGCTGTTAGGCATCATCCTTAGAGGATTCTAATGGGAAGGGCGTCTTTCTCTTTACCCCATATGCTTTTCGTTTCTCTTACACAGTTGTATTTTCTTTTCATCTACTCTCCTTATAAACATGTCTGTCCAGATGACTTTTGATTTTAAGAACCAGATCTAGAGTCTAACAAGGAACTAAAAAGGGGGGAAAAATCAGTATTTTTTTTCATTCTTTAGCAAGTTATGGTCAGAAATCGAGGGATCAACCAAAAATAAAAATTGAGGAAACTAAATATCCCTCCAAGATTTGGGAGGAGGCATCAGTGAGCCAGGGAACCCTCAAGGGGTGATTCCAGCTAAACCAGCAGAGTGAGTGGAAGGTAAACAGAGTAGCTCTCCGTTGCTGTGCTGCATAGTGTTAAGTCTTCAAAGGTAGAACATCTAAATTCTCTGGTCCTATAGTGTGGGTGTTGTGATCAGTTAAATGACCAGGACTCTTATGAGCGGTCCTATTAATTTTCAGACTTTCCCAACACACCTAGAAGTTTTCTCTATGTGGGAATAGCCCCGGTATTCGTAATTGTGTTTGCAGCTACATAATCCTGTTTTTATCTGTCCTTGAGGATAAAACAGGACAGATGCACACACTTCCTCATTTTCCTGCATGTCCTGAGCCTTTTTATGTCCCATCACCCCATGACTCACTGAGAAAGGAAATGGTGAGCAGTGGAAGAGTCCTGTCCAGAGAACAGACGTCCTGTCTCCCCACGCCACCACACACACACACAGATAACATTCGTGCATTTCCAGAGATTTGGAGCAGGGTCTCACCTCATCTTGGGAGATGGGTTTTGGGCATTATGTGAGAACAGGGATCCTTAGAAGAAAAAGGACAGATGACTACTTAAGAGAAAAAGAAAGGGCAAGTGAGTTCTTCTGACTTGGACTCTGGACATTCAGATAAAAGTCACAGGGCTGTCCAGGTTTCTTATGGCATTGGAAACAGAAGAATGGAGTAGAGTATCTGAGCCTTTGTGGTTAAACTCACGTTATGCCTTTTAGCGGTTTTCAAACATAGCATTGCTGTATTTATGGGAAGGTCCCAACATAAAACGTTCATATGCTTTATCTTCCTTAAAACTTTCCCTGGACAATATTCAATAAGCTAGAAAAATAGGTTTTTTTTTTTTTTTTTTAAGATTTTATTTATTTATTTGAGAGAGAGAGAATGAGAGAGCACATGAGAGGGGGGAGGGTCAGAGGGAGAAGCAGGCTCCTCGCTGAGCAGGGAGCCCGATGCGGGACTCGATCCAGGGACTCCAGGATCATGACCTGAGCCGAAGGCAGTCGCTTAACCAACTGAGCCACCCAGGCGCCCGAAAAATAGGTTTGTAATAGGAGACCAGACTTGGTACTCCCAGTTTTGATTTAATATATTTATTAATGAGGTAATTTTACAAACCTCTGCATGATTAATGAACCAGAGAGCTATCAGTTTTTCTCATTCATAGTTGTATTGATCATATAACTTCTAAATGTTCTTTGACCTCTGTTGGTTAAGCGGCTGCCTTCGGCTCAGGTCATGATCTCAGGGTCCTGGGATTGAGTCCTGCATCAAGTTCCTTGCTCAGCGGGGAGCTTGCTTCTCCCTCTGCCTGCCGCTCCCCCTGCTTGTGCTCTCGCTCGCTCTCTCTCTAGCAAATAAATAAATAAAATCTTAAAAAAAAAAAAAAGTGTAGCCTATAGCAAAGCTACTTAAAAGCAATTTTTAAGCATCTACTTTTCTTTTTTGTTTTTCTTAAAATATTTGCTATCTGATACTTAAATTGACTCTAATGGAAAAACTTAAAAATATTTTTATTATTATGAAATGTGTCCTATATCATATAAAAATCAATGCAGATCTCCACAAAATGCACTTTTGAAGGTGTCTCTTTTTGGAATATTTTAGAATATAGAAGTAGAAATGTCTTTACTAGACCAAAATAATGGAAGTGGAATATTTAATTCTTGTAATACTTGGTTTTTGATTAATAATTTTAGGTAGCTGATAGTTTTAGTAAAGGTGAAATTTAATGTGGATTATTTCCTTCCTTCCTTCCTTTTTTTTTTGTACTTTGTAGTAGACAAATACTACACACTAAAATATGATTACTCCTTAACATAGCTGACCCCATTCTGTTGGCTGTAACATTTACTGTATCTAAATGCAAACTGTGGGGAAGCAGGTACATACACAGATCTAGATATAATTAAACAAAAGTTTCACAAAACTACACTTTATGTAATACTCGAGATTCCTTCTGATGTTTCTGTTCTATTCTATAATATTCTGTTTCATTGAGGACAGTAATTACTGGTTGTGACTCATTAAACTGCTTTCATGATCTAATAGACTACCGCCTTCGTTATGAGAAACACTGATTTCATGGCTGTTATTCTCACAAAGAAATCATACCATTTTTGCAGGGGAATTATTAAGCACTTCATGTATGAAGATACTTCTCTTAACTTGTTTGTATCCCAGAGGTTCCCAAGTTGTTCTTTTTGTTAAAAAGTTTTGGTGCCTAAGCATAAATTGGGGACCCTGTTGAAATGCAGAATCCTGGGCTCCTATTTAGACATCACTTCTGTGGGACTCCTGTTGGGCCCAGAAATCTGTGTTTGTGATGAGCACCCCACATCTTTCTGATAGAGGCAACTGAGAACCAGGCTTTGAATCTAGGGAGTGTGTCCTTGGAACATGCCCTGAGTGTAACAAGTCTTTCTGCCCTAGGACAGCCTTTCATTTTAGAAGCATCAGTGTATTTGAGTTCTTATTCTAGCTTTCTTAGCTGTGTTGTTTGGTTTTGTTTGTTTTGATGCTATGCCTTAGGGAACAGATCCTCCGTGTTAAGGCTGAAGAAGATAAAATTCCATTGCTTGTCGTGGGAAACAAGTCCGACCTAGAGGAGCGGAGGCAGGTGCCCATTGAAGAGGCTAGGAGTAAAGCAGAGGAGTGGGGTGTGCAGTATGTGGAGACATCGGCTAAAACTCGGGCCAACGTGGACAAGGTAGGTGTGTGCTCTGCGCATGTTTCTTAGAAACAGCAGAACGTAGACATCTCGTCTGTTTGGTTTTGAGGGAACCGTTTACGGAAAGTACGGGAGGACTGATTTTTCCAGATGTCTCAGCCAGTGTAGTGAGAAACCGTGGGAGGGTTTGACCCTGGAGTTCAAACAACCCAGAGTCCTCTCACTTTGTCATGAGCCTTTGTTGAGTATGCTTAATGTTGGCATGGCCCTTGGAAATATGGCAAGATGAGGCGCTGGCTTTGTGCAGACCGTGTGGGTAGGATGGACATAAGTAGCTTCCCTGTGCTCTCATCTGCTATGGCCTCTTGTTTTTCAGGAGCAAGTTCTTTTGCAGGTTCTCAGAAGGGACCCCAAAGACACACAGCATATCTTGATTTTGCTGTCATTGGTTAGATTTACTCTTTTCACCTTGCTGGCCACTGGCAGAACCAAGGTGTTCTGTCTTTATATAACTTATATATATAACCCAGTGAAAGGGTGACCTTGACAATGATGAACGTTGACAATTTTTGAAAATCCACCTACCAGTGATTGCTATTGTTAGGTTTTGGGGTTTGTTTTTTGTTTTTAAGAATTAAGGTTCAGAGTGGTTGCCACACAGTTCAAGTAGACAGACTTAGAGTTGTGGCTTTTCCTTCTACCTTCACCTTGTTTGTTAGCTCTTACTTCATGATCCATGTTCCTGTAACATCTAAACTTATTTCACTTTGGCAGCCCAGCAGCGGCTGTATCTGCTTTGTCTTATGCAGCAACAGCATCTGAATTCCCCAAAGTGCTTCATATGTTGCTCTTTCTTAGGGGGAAATAATTCTCCTTCTTACCTGAAGAGGGACAGATTTGTAATCAAGCTTACTTTAACTTGAAGTGATGCTAGAAGAACATTGGTATTTAGAATGTTAGTATTAGAAGGGACTCAACTTTATTTAAAAAAAAAAATCTATTCAAGAATAATTGACATACAATGTTATATTCATTTCAGGTGTACAACAAGTTGATTTAACAATTCTATATATTACTCAGTGCTTACTACAATAAGTGTGGTCACCATCTGTCACCATACAGTGTTATGACAATAGTATTGACTATATTCCCTATGCTGTACTTTTCATTACTGTGACTTATTTATTTCATAACTGACAGTTTGTACCTCATAATCCCCATCACCTAATTCACCCATCCTCCCACCCTCCTCCCCTCCAGCAACCACCAGTTTGTTCTCTGTATTTATGAGTCTGTTTTTGTTTGTTTCTTTTGTTTTTTAGATTCCACATGTAAGTGAAATCATATGGTATTTGTCTTTTTCTGTCTTATTTCACTTAGCATAGTACCCTCTAGGTCCATCCATGTTGTTACAAATGGCAAGATCCCATTCTTTTCTCATGGCTGGGTAATATTCCATTGTGTGTGTGTGTTTGTGTGTGTGTGTGTGTACCACGTCTTCCTTATCCATTCATCTGTAGATGGACACTTGTGTTGCTTCCATAATTTGGCTATTGTAGGGCGCCTGGGTGGCTCAGTTGGTTAAGTGACTGCCTTCGGCTCAGGTCATGATCCTGGAGTCCCTGGATCGAGTCCCGCATCGGGCTTCCTGCTCGGCAGTGAGTCTGCTTCTCCCTCTGACCCTCCCCTCTCGTGCTCTCTCTCAAATAAATAAATAAAATCTTTAAAAAAAAAAAAATTTGGCTATTGTAAATCATGCTGCTATAAACATCAGGTGCACATGTCTTTTTGAATTAGTGGTTTCATTTTCTTTGGATAAATACCCAGTAGTTACTGGATCATACAGTAGTTCTATTTTTAATTTTTTAAGGGAACTCCATACTGTTTTCCACAGTGGCTACACCATTTTACACTTCCACCCACAGTGCACAAGTGTTCCCTTTTCTCCACATGCTCACCAACACTTATTTTCTTGTCTTTTTGTTACCAGCCTGACAGGTGTGAGAGGTGATCTCTCATTGTGGTTTTGATCTGCATTTTCCTGAGGCTGAGTGATGTGTCTTTTCATGTGCCTGTTGGTTGTCTATACGTCTTCTTTGGAAAAATGTTTATTTGGGTCCTTTGTGGATTTTTAATGAGATTATTTAGTTTTTAGGTGTTGAGTTGTAGAAGTTCTTTATATATTTTGGACATTAACCCCTTATCGAATATATGATTTACAAATACCTTCTCCCATTCAGTGGTTGTCTTTTTCTTTTGTTGATGGTTTCCTTCCCTGTGCAGAAGCTTTTTCTTTTGGTGTAGTCCCATTTATTTTTGCTTTTGTTTCCCTTGCCTGAGGAGACAGATCCATAAATATGTTGCTAAGGCTGATGTCCAAGAAATGACTGCCTATGTTTTCCTTTTTTTTTTCCCCTCAGGTTTTTGTTTAAATTCCAGTATAGTTAACATAGGTGTAATATTAGTTTCAGGTGTACTATATAGTGACTGAGCACTTCCATACAACACCTGGTGCTCGTGCCTATGTTCTTTCTTTTATGAGTTTTATGGTTTCAGGTCTCAAATTTAGGTCTTTAGTCTATTTCAAGTTTATTTTTCTGTATGGTATAAGAAAGTGGTCCAGTTTCATTCTTTTGCATGTGGCTATCCAGTTTTTCCAGCACCATTTATTGAAAAGACTGTTTTTTCCCTGTTACATATTCTTGCCTCCTTTGTCTTAGATTAATTGACCATATAATCATGGGTTCAATTCTGTGCCCTCTATCCTGTTCCACTGATCTATGTGTCTGTTTTTGAGCCAGGACCATACTGTTTGGATTACTAAAGCTTTGGAAGTATATCTTGAAATCTGGGATTGTGATACCTCCAGCTTTATTCTTCTTTCTCAAGATTGATTTGGCTATTCAAAGTCTTTTGTGGTTCCATACAGATTTTATGATTATTTGTTCTAGTTCTGTGAAAAATACTATTGGTATTTTGATAGGGATTGTACTGAATCTGTAGATTGCTTTGGGAAGTATGGACATTTTAATAATATTAAATCTTCTAGTCTATGAGCATGAAATACCACTCTCTTTGTGTCATCTTCAATTTCTTTTATCAATGTCTTATAGTTTTCAGAGTATAGGTCTTTTTCCTCTTTGGTAAAATTTATTCTCAGGTATTTTATTCTTTTTGGTAGGATTGTAAATGGGATTGTTTTCTTAATTCTTCTTTCTGCTACAATTTTAGTTTATAGAAACACAACAGATTTCTGTGTATTAATTTTGTATCCTGTAACTTTACTGAATTTATCCATTCTAGTAGGTGTGTGTGTGTGTGTGTACCCCTTATCGAATATATGATTTACAAATACCTTCTCCCATTCAGTGGTTGTCTTTTTCTTTTGTTGATGGTTTCCTTCCCTGTGCAAAAGCTTTTTCTTTTGGTGTCGTCCCATTTATTTTTGCTTTTGTTTCCCTTGCCTGAGGAGACAGATCCTTTTTTTTTTTGTGGTATCTTTAGGGTTTTCTATATATAGTATCATGTCCTCTGCAAATAGTGACAGTTTTACTTCTTTTTAAATTTGTATGCCTTTTATTTCTTTTTCTTGTCTGATTGCTATGGCTAGGATTTCCAGTACTATTTTGAATAAAAGTGGTAAGAGTGGACATTCTTGTTCCTGATCATAAGGGAAAAGCTCTCAGTTTTTCACCATTGAGTATGATGTTAGCTGTGGGTTTTTCAGATATGGCCTTTATTATGTTGAGGTATGTTCCCTCTAAATCCACCTTGTTGGGAGTTTTTATCATGAACAGATGTTGTATTTTGTCACATACCTTTTCTGGGTCTTTTGAGATGATCATGTGGTTTTTATCCTTTCTCTTTTTTATGTGGAATGTATCACAGTGATTGATTTGCAAATATTGAACCACTCGTACATCTCTGGAATAAATCCCACTTGATTGTGGTGAATGATTCTTTATTGTTGAATTCAGTTTGCTGATATTTTTGTTGAGTATTTTTGCACCTGTTTTTCAGAGATATTGGTATGTAGTTTTCTTTTTAAGATTTATTTACTTATTTGAGAGAGAGAGAGCATGGGGAGAGGGGCAGAGGGAGACAGAGAGCATCTCAAGCTCCCCACTGAGCACAGAGCCTGATGGAGCCCAGTGCCATGGAGCCCGATGTGGGCTCGATGTCACAACCCTGAGATGATGACTTGAGCCTAAATCAAGAGTCGGACGCTTAACTGACTGAGCCATCCAGGTGCTGCTGTAGTTTTCTTTTTTTGTGGTGTCTTTGTCTGGTTTTGGTATTAGGGTAATGTTGGCCTCATAGAATGAATTTGGAAGTTTTCCTTCATTTTCTTCTTTTTGGGGGAATAGTTTGAGAAGAGTAAGTATTAACTCTTCTTTAATGTTTGGTGCAATTCACCTGTGAAGCCATCTGGTCCTTGACTTTGTTGGGAGCTTTTGGGATTACCAGTTCAATTTTGTTACTAGTAATCAGTCTGTTCAAATTTTCTTTTTCTTCCTGATTCTGTTTTGGAATATTGTACGTTTCTAGGAATTTATTCATTTCTTCCAGGTTGTCTAATTTGGTGGCATATCGTTTTTTAATATTCTCTTATAATTCTTTGTGTTCTCTGGTGTCAGTCGTTATTTCTTCTCAGAAAGGGTTCACTTTAGAAGCACTTTGGCAGCATCTACAATATAAATCTGTCTGTGATGTGATGTCTGTTCACTTGTTAGCTATTTTTCCTTCATATTATTTCTCAGCTCTTATGTTGATTCCTGTGCTATTCCAGATCTCTTTCTTTCTATCAAATTGTTTCCTAGATGTAGGAACACACAGGAAATCCAGACATGTATTTTATTTAAAAAAAAATCGGGAAGGCTTTCTTGGCATGGAACCATGGATATGTAGTTTTTTGACAGTATGGTAGTGGTTGGGGCTGTTGCAGGGCACCTTGCGTCTCCCCTTCCTCCACTGGACCAGCTTGACCTGCCAAACAGGACCCAGCAGAAACTTATGACTGGCAGCATTGTATTCACTTGTAAACAGTTTACACGAAAGGACGGGAGGTTGTTGATAAGATCAGCCCATGGACAACTTCGTCATCATTTTAAGTTGGACACATTCCATTCGCCTCCTGCCTTTGCTGTTAGAACAAAAAGGAAAAGCTATAACATCTGAAGCTGTTCACTGCTGCTCTTGTAGGTGGGGTGCTTAGGTCACTTAGTGGGGAAGGAGGTCTTTTTCTGTGCCCAGAGCTGGTGGTAGATGCACAGGGAGTCCCCCCACTCAGAAAGCTTGGTCTTACTTTTCACCAAGAAGGTATGTCTATGAAAATAGAAGGAGCTTGTAGTTTTGTGTGAACATCCAAAAATTACAGCCTACGCTCGGTCTCACGTCATTCCCTCTGAGGAATCTGAAATGTTTCTTTGTAGGAGGCTTATTTTGTCTGCTTGGGTATCATTGGCACTTTGGCACAATTGCTGGTAGCAGAGGGCAAAACCCAAACTATTGTGGCAAATGATAATTTGTATCTGAATGACACACTGGCATTCAAAGGACAAGCCTTATATCAGTTCTTGATAAAGTTCCTTTCAGCAAACATCACAAGGAACGAACAGTGGCTATTCCTGAGAATGAGGGCAGGGGCATGGGCGTGGGAGGGTGTGGGACAGCACCTCTCTCCTCCCCATTTCCCTAGTTTCCTGGTACAGGAGCCTGAGTTTGTTTATGCTTTATCCCCCATCTCCCCACCCCACCGTGTTCCAAGTCTGCTAGTTCTGCTGGGGAAGCTGTCGGGCATAATGACGTTCCTACCTTTTTAAGGTCATGATAAGGATTACATAGTAGTATCTGAGAAAGTACCCAGTAGCAGGCACTCCTATTCTTAACCTTGCCTGGTGGTTGGAAATGCTAGAAAGTCTGATGCGAATTTTGGCACAGGGTTGATAAAAATAAGTTTGCTTTATGCTTTAAAATGTAACTAGATAGCCTGCTTAGTGGAATTGCTTCATGAAATCATTAAATGGCTTTTTCCTCTCTATTCTTTACACTCCTTCCTCCCCGCCCCAGGTGTTCTTTGACCTAATGAGAGAAATCAGAGCCAAAAAGATGTCTGAGAACAAAGACAAGAACGGCAAGAAAAGCAGCAAGAACAAGAAAAGTTTTAAAGAAAGATGTTGCTTACTGTGAAAGCCAAGATAGCGGATGAAGTTAATCCCCGCTAAGGACATAGGGCGGGCTCATTAAGAGAAGAGTATAGTCGACTCCTTGGTGTGTTCCCTGCTCTCCCCAATCTCATTCACGCATACTTCTTTAAGTGGGGAAAATGTTTGTGAATCAGTGACTGGCGGAAGAAATAAGCCCTTGTCCATGCATTGGAACAGCTACTTTGTCAGGAAGTTCTGAAGTTTCCTTCTTCCTCCCCTTCTCCCTCCCAAAAGTTTAATCACATATGTAGTGTATAGGTAAGAAATAAGTGTTAATTAAAAAGAAATGTACTGTCATAGCATCTTATTTCTCTCCCTAGTTTTATAACATCACTATCTTTCGTTTTGAAATAAAAATGTCTTATTTTATTAGGTTTTGGGGAGGGGGTAGGATAAAACTCTCTCTCTTATCAGCTTACCAGAAGTACTCAAAAAAATCCATTAAGCTCTAATAAAAATTCAGAGATTTTTTGGGATAAGTTTCTTGGCAATACCTTGTGGATCTGAAGCACAGCAAAAAAAAAAATAAAAATAAATATGAATTGGGCTGAATAGGTCAGTGACAAGCTCATAAACCCTTCACAGATATGAAAAATGAAAGTTGAATTCTTCATATTTAAATATTAGCCAATTATAGCCTGTGTTGGCTATTTCTTTCCTGTAGCATCCTGATTTTTGTGTAGAAGCTTCTTTTAGCAGATTAAGTGAAGACTCAAGAGTAGTATACTTTATAAATGACACACTTCTCTAATCAGATTAAGAATATAACTTTGGATACATCCTCTCCTAATTGCCAGACATGGTTAGGTCCTTCCTCCTCTGCTGGTAACCAATATCTATCCTTCTGGCCAACCTCTCTGCATGTAGAAGTCAGGAGAGCCTCTTCTTTTAATTCTTTTCAGTATAATGAGTTCTTCTGAACAATGTGATGAGTTGAAATTGTATTCTCAAATCATGAAGCCAGAGCTGTGCCAGAGTCTGCTACCTCTCATAGAATTGCTCTGTAATTCTAAATTTAAAATTAGGAGAAGCGGGAAAGGATAAGATAAGCCATTGCCCTTTTACCTCTGAGAATTGGCTGCTACTTCTAATATAATTTTCTTCTGAGACAGTCATAGAGCTGGTTAGAAAAAGGCTTTTATTGATGAGATATTGTTAAAGCTTTCTTTTATAGATATTCTCAATTTAGCAACCAGAAAATTTTTCCTCAGGAAAGGAGTACTGTGATTTAAACCCAGTGTTCACATTTTCCCCCATTTTTCGGAAGTGACATTTCACATATAGGTGCCAAAAGTGAATTGGGGTGGGGAGAGTGGGAACCTTTCAAATTTATAGTTACTACAGAAATTGTGGAAATTATGATCTGGCTGGAAAGCAATCTTGTATCACCTCCTAAAGAATCATGGTCTTTTTTAATAAAAAAAAAAATCAGACAAATACACTTTTTCAAGGTTTCAGCCTTTTTATTTTCCTCTCTTGTCGTACATGTAAAATGCAAGTATTAGAGAAACTGACAGTAACTTACTCATTATTGATCTTGTTAGATGTTCTACTATATCAGACGAACTTTATTTCAATTCTTTGAACTGGGCTGTGGGAGATAAAATTTAAGTATAAACAGTAATTTTAACTTCACCATCTTTCCTTTGGGAGAGAGGACTACTCTGTCTTCGTAAAGTTTAAAATCTTGAAGTTAATCACACTCTCGAAGTTTTTGAGACAACCTTTTTCTTTTCATTACAGTTTGATACCAGTTGCGGTCAATAGTAGGTAGATTTGGAAGATGTACAAATATATTAAAGATAGTATGAATTG
This sequence comes from Mirounga leonina, assembly GCF_011800145.1. Classification (NCBI taxonomy): domain Eukaryota; kingdom Metazoa; phylum Chordata; class Mammalia; order Carnivora; family Phocidae; genus Mirounga; species Mirounga leonina. The sequence continues at coordinate 100,737,191 of NW_023270377.1, forward strand.
TTTCATGCGCTGGAAATTATTCCTGGCATGTACTATTAGTATATCTCTAAAATTATATTTAACTGGATAGCAATCAGAAATGCATCTTCCTAACAAAATAATTTATACATACGAGGTGGTTTTACATAGAAAAATAAGGACGCAATGTTATTTATACATTTGAAACACGGTTACTTGCTGAATGATCATCTACTGTGTCCAAGAGCCTATCATTATCTTCCTAAAGTGTTCATTCTGGAAATATTTGAGCACCTATTCGGTGTCAGGCTCGGTTCTAGGTGCTGGGATGTGATGTTGAACAAGGTAGGCAAGAGCTTTGTTCTCCTGGAGCTTATGCTCCAGTGATGTAGGAGACAAATAAATGAAAATAATCAGGGTAAGTGTTTTGATGAAAATAAAACTGAGTAATACGATAGGAAGCATTTCTGGGCAGTAGAGCTGATTTCGATTGTGTGGTCAACAAGCTTCTCGGGGGAGTGACATTTAAGCTGAGAGTGCATGCCCTGAAGGAGCAGCCATATGCCCAGCTGCTTGGGTGGGTGCAGGGAGCTTCCCAGGCTGGGGAACGGCCAGTGCAAAGGCCCAACAGTGTTGAGGAAAAGACCCCAAAGATCATATGGCTGGAGTAGAATGAGGGAGGAGCCAAGTAGTAGAAAAAGATGTAGCAGTTTATGGTTTCATAACGTGACGTAGAGGAAAAATACCTAGACGTATAATTTGCTACAAGTATCCTGTTTCATCAAATCCAAGACACTGTTAATTGTAAGATGTCACCATAATTTATATACCACTAAGAAAAAACCTGCCAATTAAGTGAACCCATCCTGACTCCAGTGACATAAAAGTGTGGGAAAAGCTGTGCATGTTTTAGATAAGGTGAATTACAATATATAAACTTAAATGGCAGTTGAAATACAGAATGCACCTCTCTTGGTCTAGAGGCTTTCAGTACAATCGAAGCTTAACAGTGGGTAAATATTAACAGTGGGGAAAATATACATATATATGGTTAATGTTGCAGTAGTAAACTTGACTTGGATATTTATATTTTAAAAACACGTTAAAATTATTTAATCAAAATTGTAACTGCATGTGCTTTAAAATTCTAATGGTCTAGAAGTGTTTGTAATGGAAGCTCTTTAGTCCCAGCCCTGTTCCCCAAAAGTCAGATTCAACCATTTCTATTCTCAGATCATTCAGTAGGTACTCCTGAGTTTCTCAATACTGTTCTTATCGCCATGATTTCTTGATTTTCGACCTCAGCCATTCCCTGTGGTAGATGAGGGTGTGGCCCCTTGTGTCCCTTACCCCTACCCCATTTTTGACAGTAATAGGATTCTTTTAATTCCTCTCTTGGTGACAGTTACACCTTTTAAAACTATTAAAACATCTTGTTTATTATTCACGTAACTCTTGACAGCATTTCTTGGCTCCCCACTCTGAAAGGTGAGGATATTAACACACCTGCCCTTTATCTCTTGACCCCCTCCTACCTCTTCCTTCTCTGTGACACCTTTTGCTTTTATATTATCAAGGTTGATGACTTGAACCTTCCGCTCTGTGACCATAACTCAAGCTTCCATGCTTTACCTGTAGATCAATTTTAAAAGTTGAATACCAGTCAACAACAATTTGATTATGGTGACTTACGAAAATATGACTCATCGCTGGGCCAAGCACCATGTGGTGATTGCCTGTCCTTCGGGCTACATAGCTCTGGCGACGCCACAAACAGGAGAGCGGCCCTAGTGTCCAGTCACGTGGTCTCCCCCATCAGTTGCCTGAGTCACTCCACATTTTAGCTCGCTTTGCCTTTGGATGTCCCCCCCAACTTCCTCCCATTTTTCCTTAAGTTTGCTTTTTCCTGGTGGAGAGGATAATGATATATTCTCTCCCCTAATGTCCTTCTGGAGTGCAGCTTCCATAACTGTCAAACTTCTGCATCGACTCGTGGCCCTCTCTCATGCTCTTGGCCATTGGAGTCTTTCTTGACTAGGACTTGAAGGCAGGTGTCAGGAAACAGGAGGGACTGACATTTGAGCTCACTCTTCCATTTTGACCTGTTTTCATTTTCACAAGTATTTACTATTTCCTTTTTTTGTAGGTCAATGTTGAACAAGGGGTAGAGTGAAACCATTGATCTGAGCTTCTGTAGGGCTCATCTTTAATGAGGCTGTCTGTGGCAATCCCTGTTCTACAGGGGTGTAGACTTCATCATTTGGGGTCAGACCTGGGTCTGGCCGGTTGTCTTCTGCCAGCAACTTTATTTTGTTTTATTTTTATCTTTATTTACTTTTTTGCCATCAACTTTAAGCTGGTTCTTTGAAAGAATTAATAAGATCAATAAACCACAGGCCAGACTTATCCAAAAGAAAAGAGAAAGGACCCAAATTAATAAAATTATGAATGAAAGGGGAGAGATCATGACTAACACCAAGGAAATAGAAACAATTATTAGAAATTATTATCAACAACTATATGCCAATAAATTAATGGAGAATGGCATATAGAAGAAATGGATGCCTTCCTGGAAACCTATAAATTGCCAAGACTGAAACAAGAAGAAATTGACAACATGAATAGGCCAATAACCAGTAACGAGATTGAAGCAGTGATCAAAAACCTCCCAAAAAATAAGAGTCCAGGTCCTGATGGATTCCCTAGGGAATTCTACCAAACATTCAAAGAAGAAATAATACCTATTCTGAAGTTGTTTCAAAAAAATAGAACCAGAAGGAAAGCTCCCAGACTCATTCTATGAGGCCAGCATTACTTTAATCCCCAAACCAGGCAAAGACCCCATCAAAAAGGAGAATTTCTGACCAATATCCCTGATGAATATGGTTTCCAAAATTCTCAACAAAATCCCAGCTAAGAGGATCCAACAATAGATTAAAAGGATCATCCACCGCGACCAAGTGGGATTTATCCCCGGGATGCAAAGGTGGTTCAACATTGGCAAATCAATCAATGTGATAGAACACATTAATAAGAGGAGAGAGAAGAACCATATGGTCCTCTCAATTGATGCAGAAAAAGCATTTGACAAAATACAACATCCTTTCCTGATTAAAACTTTCCAGAGTATAGGGATAGAGGGAACATTCCTCAAGTTTATAAAATCCATCTATGAAAAACCCACAGCGAATATCATCCTCAATGGGGAAAAGATGAGAGCCTTTCCCTTAAGATCAGGAACACACCAAGGATGCCATCAACTTTAACGTGAGGGAATCATGGATTTTCCCTAAGCCTGTCCTGATACTGTTCATACTTTGTCCTTTATCTCTTAGGTGTGAACAGATAAAACTGCTAGATGAAGTAGTGATTTCTTGTTTGTCCAATCTTTTTAAAAATGTGGTTGACTTTGTTCTCTTATGTTAATCGGGTCAAGAAATCTGAGTGAACTTACCCGTGCTATTAGTGATCCTGTAAATCTGTTTTGTTATCAGGCTTAGGTGTATCCTGTTTGCCAATTTATAGTCGGTCTGCTGTCTTGCTCCCAGGTAATGCTGCTTTTAAAAATGCGTATTGCTGATACCGACTTCCCGACTTCTTTTTTACGAGTTACTACAGAAGTTTCACTTTTTGAGGATTCTGGAAAGAATGTAAAAAAAAATTTTTCTCAAAGATTTTATTTTTTTGAGAGAGAGAGCACAAGTAGGGGGAGGGGCAGAGGGAGAAGCAGACTCTCCGCTGAGCAGGGAACCAGATTCAGGGCTCAATCCGAGGACTCTGGGATCAGGACCTGAGCCGAAGGCAGACGCTTAACTGACTGAGCCACCCAGGCGCCCCGAGAATGTAAAAAGTTTAAAACTAATCTGGGGCCTTGGGTTTATGGTGAATCTTCTCTATGGAGAAAGATACTTCCTCTGATACCACTCGCCCTCCTCCTGTCTTTGTCTAATTTAAGTGCTAGTGCGTGTTCTGACGTGGTGTAGCTAACTATTCATTTCTACCTACTCACGTGTGCCACCAAGCTCGATATTCTGTTATACCTGTAGTAGTGTCTGAAGTACCGCTAGCCGGATTCCCACGTGTGCTCACTGCGGTTGTACGCAGCCTTCGCTGGTGTCTGAGGAACTCGGTAGCATGGCCGAGCTGAGGAGAAGCCCCCACCTAGGCTAAAAAGCGTCTGCATGGTCAGGCCTGAGCAACAATGAAGGCCCAGCTGCTGTGAGGGCAGAGTTGCTTTTGTACAGCGTCCCGTCCCTCACTCTCTCACTGGAACATCTTCTGATGCATGGAAGAAGGGCCAGGCACCTGAACGATTTTGGAGTTCCAAAATCCTTAGGAAAGTTGGCTTCTGTCAACTTTATATTTTATTTTTTTATTATGTTCAGGTAGCCACTGTATAGTCCATCATTCGTTTTTGATGTAGTGTTCCACGATTCATTAGTTACGTATAACACCCAGTGCACATCACAACACGTGCCCTCCTTAATACCCATCACCCTGTCAACAAGCTTAAGGGGACGCCTGGGTGGCTCAGTCGGGTAAGCGACTATCTTCGGCTCAGGTCATGGTCCCAGGGTCCTGGGATGGAGTCCGGGGTCAGGCTCCCTGCTCAGTGGGGAGTCTGCTTCTCCCTCTCCCTACCCCCTGCTTGTGCTCTCTTGTGCACTGTCTCTCAGATGAATAAATAAAATCTTAAAAAAAAAATAAAACAAGCTTAATTATTTCGAGTAGTTAAACCGAATGCATCTCAAGGTGAGTGTGCCATAGCAATCAAAAGGGTAACCTGATTAACTTCTAAAGGGCTAAGTCACCAAATAATCCCTGTGTATTTTCAGTAGGTACGACTGGAAAAGCTTTCCTAAAATCTGATTGACCCGGTGAAAACCAATGTATGGTGTCGTTATTTTAAACCGGTGGTAAAATATGTAAATGACAACTGGGACTTCCATTCCTGAGTTACACGCTGGGTTTAGTGAGCAGGTGAAGGCAGGGTGACACCTTGGCCCGCAAAGCTTCCTCACCTCGGCACAGCTAAAAACCCAGCTGCGGCCTGGTTCTCAGCTTGTGGGGAGGGCTTGCAGGTGTCCCTCAGGGTGGGCGAGTGCAGTGCTGGGGACAGTGTTGTGGTCGTGGAGGCTCTGAGGTGGAGCTTCCCAAGGCCTCTGAGAACTGGCAGCACCTTCCGAATGTGATTGGCCATCTCTCAACTCTTGCTGTGGGGATTTTTAAAGATTCTATTTATTTGACAGAAAGAGAGAGAGAGAGAACACAAGCAGGGGGAGAGCAGAGGGAGAGGGAGAAGCAGGCTCCCCGCAGAGCAGGGAGCCCCATGCGGGGCTTGATCCCAAGACCTTGGGATCATGACCTGAGCCAGAGGCAGATGATTAACGACTGAGCCACCCAGGCGCCCCACGGATTGTGCTCTTTACTGGAGATAAATTGCGTTTGGTGTGTGGATAGGTTTTGTTTTGTTTTCTGCAGAGATGCTTGACTTGTGTAGGTGTAGGAAAATGTTACCCGTTTTTTTTCTTTTCGTCTTCAATGGTAAAATTTATTATTTACCACATGCCCAGGAGAGGGAGCCTCATGTTCCAGGAATGTGAACCAATGCCCTATTTTCATCTCCATTTCTCCAGGCTTCCTGGGGCAAAGTCACCAATGACTTCCTATCAAAACTAGGAATTTCTGATTTCCTGCAAAATCAGAGGCCTTTTTCAATTTTTGCTCATGCTTTCCTGTATGCACTTTCTCCTGGTTCTCCCTGCGCCTTGGACTGTTCTGGGTCTCATTCCTTTACTGCCTTCACTCTTGTCCATTCCCTTTTTTTTTTTTTTTTTAATTCAGGTTTATTGAAGAATACTATACAAACAATAAATTTCTTTCTAAAGTCCAGATCTTATCATCACTTCACCCCACATGTCCTGAAGCTGCAGGATACGGCCTGGACCCAGCATGCTGGCTTCCTTCAGACTCCCCCTGTCGTCCCCTGTCCTCCCCTGCACACCTCCCGACTGCCCACGAGTCCCAGAATATGCCAAGGGATCCATTTTTTGGTGTCTTTGCTGGATGTTCCTTATCAGCCGCTCACACGGGTACTTGCTGCTTTTCTGTGTGCTCTTCGGAAGGCACAGCGAGCCCTGGGAGCACACAGACCCTGGGCTCTTCAACTCAGTCTCCGGGCCTCCTACCGTTTTCAGCCCCACTTCTTGAGTATTGGCTAAAGAGAGTTAAATAGCGCAAATAAAAAGTCATGTCACCACGATGAAGCACTTAATTAAAGTTTTTTTTTTAAAGATTTTAATTATTTATTTGACAGAGAGAGACATAGTGAGAGCTGGAACACAAGCAGGGGGAGTGGGAGAGGGAGAAGCAGGCCTCCCGCAGAGCAGGGAGCCCGACGTGGGGCTCGATCCCAGGACCCCGGGATCATGACCTGAGCCGAAGGCAGACGCCTAACGACTGAGCCACCCAGGCGCCCCTTAATTAAAGTTTCTTTATTAAGCGGTGGCTCTCTTAAGGACCACTACCAAGAGGCAAAGCGAAGTAAGAGCTAGAGCTGTTGCCTTGGAAAGTCCAGCAAGGATATACGTCTGCAAGCCCGGGTCTGAAGGCGGACTTGTTTGTCAGGCTGCCTTGTGGGAGCTTCCTGCCATGTTGGAAGTAGGTATCTGCTGTCTGCCCTGATGCCCCCGACCACAGCTTCTGCGTTGAGCTAGCCTTCCCATCCCTTTCTGCCCTGTTCTTCTTAGCAATGTTTGCTGGCCCTCCTTCTTCCTCCCCAGGGGTCTCCGAAGAGTTGAAGTTTTCAATTGTTTAACTCTCCCCTTCTTCTCTCCCATTTCTTTCCCCTAACTGCATGTGCTTTGGGGATAACCAGTCATCAGGGGCCTGGTCTGGCGGTCACATGGTCTTCCCACTCAGGTCTCTCCCCACTTCCGTCCACGGGGTGCACCCCGCCTTAGCAGCTGGCCTCAAGCACCCCCAGACTTTGCCTCTGCCCCACCATCTACAGAAGTACGAATGATTTGGCAGCATTCAAGGCAATCAACGGGACTGCCTCAACTAAGCTCACAACCAAAGTTGGCATGGTGGCGCCCCAGTGCTCCGGACGCAGAGCGCTGTGATCGGCAGCTGGTCTACAGCCCCCCTCCCGGAAGTGCAAACCTCTTCTCTGTAGGGATTCTGGAGCTGCTCCTGTCAAAGCCCCTGGGGCCTCCTGCCTCCTCGCCCTCTGACACCCGCTCACCCTGCACCCTTGCAGTGGGGCACTCTTTCTTGCTGAGCATGTCTCACGCTTAGTGTCAGGGACATTGCCCCCACCCTGGAGCCAGACAGGCCTCCATTTGAATTTTTAATTTAATTTTATTTAAAAAAATTCTTTTTTAAGATTTTATTTATTTATTTGAAAGAGAGCATGAGAGAGAGAGCGTGCACAACCTGGGGGGAGGGGCAGAGGCAGAGGGAGAAGCAGACTCTGTGCCGAGCAGGGAGCCCGAAGCGGGGCTCGATCCCAGGACCCTGGGATCATGACCTGAGCCAAAGGCAGACGCTTAACCGACTGAGCCCCTTAAGGCATTTTTTAAATTGAAAATTTCATAAACTTTAAAACATTGATGAAATGTGTTCTAGTCCCTGCTACATTAGATGTGTATTTTAACAATAATAAAGAGGTTTATTAATACTCACTATGCAGTTCTGTGCCTATATATTCCGTTGTGATCGTCAGAATCCTCATATGTCATTCAGTGTTCTTTCTAAATGGTAGAGTCTTTAAATGCAGGCATCTTTCCCCACTGAACACATTCTCCTGTGTCCCAGTGCTTCACAGATTAACAAAGCCAGCGAGGACCACTAGGGGTCATTCTTCTGCCTCTGTCTGGTGTACCCCAAATGCTCCCAGACACACTTGTTTGTATCCAGAGGCTTCCAGATGTCCTCTAGGAGGTACAGCCCACCGGTCCATGTGCATGGGGGTGATTGTGGACTCTCCTCCCTGGAAGGAGGGCATGAGCCCAGCAAGCTCGGGGGTAGGCTAGGGAGAGTCCGTTATGCGACAGGTATTTGTCCAGTAGCTATTTGTGCAAAGTCCTGGGCCAGGTGGGTGCTAAAGTGGGTGATGGTAGGACTTCAATGTAAATAAAATGAGCCTTTTTATTTTCTAAGGAGTATAACAGTGGAGAAAGTGAGGTCGATTAGCCTCTTGCTGTTGACTGAGATATTTGAAGTTGAGAGTGTGAACAGGGGAGTGGCCAAGGAGAAACAGAGAAGGGTTTGGAGTTGAGATAATTCTCAGAGGTAAAATCAGAACGACTTGGGGATGGGTTGGGGGAGCCGAGAGCGGAATCCACGATGACTTCCGGCTTTCCACTGGTGGGGGTACCGCAAGGCTGCGGGGGCACCAGCTGAGACACAAACCGCAGGTTGATGAGCAGGTTTTGGGGAAAAATGGGAGGACGTCAGAGGGAGGGGTGTGCGTGGAGGGCCAGCCCTGTGTGGAACTGGAGTCCTCACTCTGGGCAACGGGCTGTCGTGACGGACCCCGGTGCTCCGGTCCCTGCCAGCATCCCTTCCCTGTGACTCAGCCACTCTATGCCTATGTCTGCGGCATCGGCTCTGTCCTGTCAGCGCCGACTGGTTCTTTGTGTAGCTCAGCTTCAGCCTCTAATGCTGGACACCCTTGATGGGTGGGTCTATGAGTTGTCTGTTGTTGCACAGAGTGGCTTGGAAAACATTCATTTATGATCTCACCAATCCTGTGAGTTAGGGCATGGGCGCAGCTTAGCTGGGGCCTCTGCTCAGGATGTCACAGGCTGTGGTCCAGGGGCCAGCTGGGCTGCGTTTTCATCTGGAGGCTCAACAGCGGAAGACTTCACCTCTGATCTCCTGAAGGTCATTGGCAGAACTCGTTTTCTTGAGGCCGTAGAAGTGAGTTTCATTTCCTCATTGGCTATTGGCCAGAGGCTGCCCTCGGTTCCTCGGGCCTCCTGTGGTTCCCTGCCATGTGGCCCCCTCCATTGGCATTCACAAACCTGACGGCTAGCTTCTTCAAGGCCAGCAAGCCTAGAATCACAATGTCAGGTCATCACAGGGGTGACAGCCCATCCCAGTGGCCATACTGTGTTGGGTAGAAGAAAGTCACAGCACCTGTCTACACTTGAGGGCAGGTGTGAGCAGCAGGAGGTGGGGATCCTGGGGGCACCTCAGGCTTCACAACCACAGTGGGCTAGTCACCCCCAGTGCAGAGCAGACCTCACAGGCCAGCCGGGCTTCCTCTGGGCCAGTTCTCCACCCACCTGCTGTGGCCAGGAGTGGGCAAGTTTACCCAGCTTAGAGCCTGGTATCTTCTACATGCTAACTGCCTCTGGTCTTGCTCCAGAGCCTCACTGACACTGCAGACTTAGGCATCATAGCTGTAGCCTGAGACCCAGAGAAGGGCAGGAACTCGCTTGAGCTCACATAGCAGCAAAAATCGTAATAGTAAAATCTGTAAACTACTCATAATATTCACTTCCTCTAGTTAAGTAGGTACTTTGGATCATTTGTTTCATGATTTATTTTATATATTTTTTTTAAAGATTTTTTTTTTTTTTATTTGAGAGAGAGAGTATGAGCAGGGGGAGGGGCAGAGGGAGAAGCAGACTACCCGCTGAGCAGGGAGCCTGATGCGGGACTCGATCCCAGGACTCCGGGATCATGACCTGAGCTGAAGGCAGACGCTTAACCAACTGAGCCACCAGAAGCCCCCATTTCATGATTTAAATTGACATTCTTTGGATGCTCTTTAAGCTTTTCTCATGTTCCATCTCCTCAGAATTGGAAATAGCACACTTCAATGACTTTTCTATACTGGTTTTAACACTTATATTAAATCCATTTTCAGTAGCTTGCTCTTAAATAGCCAGCATTCCGTTTTCTGAAGCTACAGTTTTGACACATATAGGTAATAATAGTTTGATAAGAATAGTGAACATTCTGGGACGCCTGGGTGGCTCAGTCAGTTAAACGTCTGCCTTGGGCTCAGATCATGATCCCAGGGTCCTGGGATTGAGCCCTGCATTGGGCTCCCTGCTTTTGTGGAAGTCTGCTTTCTTCCTTTGCCCCTCCCCCTGCTCATGCTCTCTCTCTTAAATAAATAAATAAAATCTTAAAAAAAAAGAATAATGAACATGTCGCATATGAGAACTTTGTCTCTCTAATTTAAAGGGAAGAAATCCTTTATTTTTTGTTCTTCAATTTCCTCATCTGGAAACTGGGGGAGGCAGTCAGCCTGTTTGTAAGGCTCTGAACCCGAGGACTGCCCGTCTCCCAGGCTTGTGGTCAGGATCAAAGGACCAAAGCCTGAGAAGGCGCTGGCCGCTCAAAGAAACCCCGGCAGCAATCACACCACAAAGAGCTTCATTGTGTTGCTGCAGCTACTTTAAGTCGTTTCTTCTCGGGTATCCTGGACTTATTTGTTTATAATGCTTCAGTTTGTATGACTTCTCAGAAGCTTAGTCCATAAAGTGAGGTCCAAACAATTCCATAAACCCAGCACAGAAGTCTAACTAGAGCATTAAAATGTATCATCGCAAATTTGGGGGCTTTGCGTTCCCGACTGCACACTGAGTTGAGCATCTGTGTCCCTTTTCTCTCCTCCTGCGTGTCTTTGACTTGTTGCTACTGTTTTGACCAAACTGTACTGGGTATTTTTAGACAAGTGCCAGGAAGGAAGTTGGTACCAACCTGTCAGCATTCATTTGGGATGCTGGACCTCAAGAAATCTTGCATGAAATACTAGTTCTCACAAGGGCTAACTGGCTTTTTAGCAAAGAAGGGTTCTGTAACCAAATATGTTCACAAAGCACCGCCCATTAGCTTCCACCTTTTGGAGGTTCCAAGTCCTTATGAGTACATTTCTTTTTGAATCCAGCACTTTCTGGATTTATTTAGATGGGAGGCACTGTTGTTGTTGTTGTTGTTTTTTAATTAAAAAAGCTAAAACAAAACACTTTCAGTACTATCCAAGAGATCAGATCTGTAGTTTGGCAAACGCTATCCATGTGCCCAGAAATGCTTTCTCTTGCAGGCTTTACCTTAGCTCCGGAAGAGCCTGGAGCTAAATGCTCCCGCCCAGGTCCAGTAATCTGATGCCTTTAAAATTCCACTGCTTTAAAAAAATATATATGTTCCTTTTAATAAACTTCTCAGTCCTCACACTTCCATGGTTTGTGTGGAACTTAACAACCAGCTTTCCTGGTTTGTGATTGATTTGCCATACACGGAGTCAGGGATTCCCAAACTGGAGGCTGTTTTGAGGTCAGCTAGCCGTTCCTGCCGACAGCTGCAGACAGAAGCCCCACAGCCGTTCTGCGATGGCCCCACTGGAGTACCTCGCCGCCTCCTGGCCTGTGTACCCTGCCCGGGTCCTGGGCCGTGGGGTGTTCTCAGCGCTGCTTACCTTGTGGACTTGGCCGCTATAGACATATGCCCCTCGCCATGATTCATTTTTTAAAGGTTACCTAAGAAATAAATTTGACTGGGGCGCCTGGGTGGCTCAGTCGTTAAGCGTCTGCTTTCAGCTCAGGTCATGATCCCAGGGTCCTGGGATCGAGCCCCACCGGGGAGGCTGCTTCTCCCTCTCCCGCTCCCTCTGCTTGTGCTCTCTCGCTCTCTGTCAAATAAATAAATCAAAAAAAAAAAAAATGAGTTTGATCAAAGAGATGGTATGTTAAAAAGCATCAAATAACCTAAGTTTGCAAGACGACTTGTCTTGCACCAGCCACTGCCTTATGCCCCCCTTTTCAGCTTATCAGTCTGTTTTCTGATAATAAGTAACAAAGTAATAGTATATGTTGGAGGCATGTTTTATCTTTTTAGGGTGCTTTCACAATCGTTGGGTTGTTGGGTCCTCCCAGCAGCCCTACTCGCGGGCCAGGCCGTGGTCAGCCGCGTTTCTTGGTACTTGGGATCATGGCCACAGTGACCCCGGGGGGAGCCAGACAGCACTTTAGTGGCAGTCGGGGCTGGGACGCCTCCTGAGACTCCCAGAGCGCAGGGACCAGCCGGCAGGGGCAGGTCTGAAGCGGCTCCTCTACATCCCCTCCTGGGTTCCTCAGATACAGTGAGGGATGGAGTCCTTTCCGACCCCATCGGGGGTCTTCCTCCGGAATAAAACTTTCGGCTGCTTCTCATAGGAGGGCCCTCTCCCTCCCGTGTGTATTTTTGTGCACAGAAGACGGACCCTTCCCTGCGTCCTGAGCCGCGCCAAGGCCCAAGCCGCCCGCTTTGGTTAGCAGTTAGCGCCGCCTAGTGGCCACGGAAAAGTCCACTTTACCAAGAAAACACCGCGGGGCTGCTCTTTGCCCGCTTTTCCGTGGAGGGTAGCATCTGATAACACCCCGAATGTAAACTGATTCCGTGAGGAGAGCGCTTGCCTGAATCACTCCCTTGAAAAAGGTCCAAATGCAGTTGTTTGGTTTAATGACCTGCATTATTATAGGCTTTGGATTTTGTGTGTGTGCCAAGAAAAAGGGTGAACAATACACAAACTCTTAAGGGCAATGTTCCTTCAGAGAGCTGAGCAGACAACATAAGCCCCACTGTTTGCAAGGGCCGGTGGTTTCAGTCACATTTTTATGGCATTAATCAATTTGTATTGTAATTTATAGCAATACTCTTCCCACACTGAGTTTTGTTGACTGAGAAAGGATTTGGAACGGAAAGGGAAGCCCTCACCCCTCGGCGGAGTCTTCCTCCTCGGGGAAATGGCAGGAGTGCTGTAAGGGGGCCCGATGGGCAGGAATGTGTGCCCTCCCGCCTGTCCCCAGAGGGCACCCAGACCTTGAGTTTAAGAAACACCCCAGCCCTGCTTCGGTAGCTGCTGCGGCGTGCCCCGGTGGCCGTGCTCACATAGGATGGCCTTTCCTTCAAGGATGGCTTCTCCTAGCCCAAACAAGCTGACCTCAGAGGTCTGGGGCGGCGGACACATTACCCCTGTGTGCAGGCACTTGACCATGACCTATGAGCTAGACCCAACGGTTGTTTTCATACCTTCTGCTCAGTGGGTGGGAGGTCACGGGAAACCATCTTGCAGTAAGTGCATTTTGTCCTTGTACCATAGTAGAGCCCCGTGGGCGTGCCTTCTTGAGGATGCGCGTGGCTGCCCCTGACCGTGACGGCTGGGCAGTGGGCCCACCTTCCCGGCCCCCCCGCCCAGCCTGGCCTTGGGAAGTTCAGCAGCTAGCAGGCAGAGGAAACCCGCTTGCACACAGCGACGCTGTGACCATATGCTGTTTTAAATTTCAAAGCAGACTTTTAATAGCAGTCTTGTTACCTAGCTAAAAGTAGCTGTACGCTTCTTGCCTTATACTTTCACACCTCTTCTCCCTTGCTCCCCAACCACTCCTTCTGTGCGCCCTAAATGACAGATCCTCGCTGGGTCTGAGCATTGAAAGACATCCTTTGGTTTCCCCCATTCATTAATAGAGGTGTTTATGTCAGCCGGATCGCCTGCCCCAGCCTTTGGTCTCCCCCCCGACCCCGCCCTCCTCCCCCTCAATCATCCCTGGCCCTCCTCTATCCCCACCTGTATGCAGTGGTTCCCTGGACGGGCTCCAAAGCACTTTCTTTCATCCCTTGATTGGGGTTTTATTTTTAAGAAGAAAGCCAAGCACATTTTTAACAGCCACGACCAGATGGAGCGAGCTCTTCTGAGGCAACGTAAAGGTAATAAAACAGAGCAAGCTGGTGTGGCCAACCTAATGAAGGATCCTGGGGCTTCGTGCCAGCCCTCACTAACCTTGGAGAATACCTAGGTTGTGTAGGAGGCAAATAACCCAGGGCAGTGTTTTCCTAACGTTTTCTGTCCTTAAACAACTGACCCGAGTCTGCGCCTTTCCTTATCCTCAAGCCTTTTCCAGCTCTGTCTTGAACGCTCTTCGCTCCTCATGCTTCATGGTAATTCTTACTTCTTGGTATCCCTCGTCGTTGGTACCCACTGTCTGTCCCCATACCCCCCGCAAAGGCACACGTCGTAACACAGCTGGTTTCTCCATCGTGAAGTCATTTCTTTTGAACCATAATCTTTTCCTTCCGGTCCTCCAGCCCAGCTTCTGGAATGGGCCCTCACTCCCTGTCTGTCTGTCTGTCTCCCCCATCCCCTCTCTCCTGCTAGCTTAGAGCAGACTCTGGCCTGAGAGCCGTGGGATCAGGGCTGGCCCTCAGGATGGATGGCGAGGGCATCCTCACTCTTCCCCTGCCCTGGCCCTGCTGACCAGTCCCGAATCATGCTGGACTTCCTTTTTTTTTTTTTTTTTTTTTAAGATTTTATTTATTTTTTTGACAGAGAGAGACACAGCGAGAGAGGGAGCACAAGCAGGGGGAGTGGGAGAGGGAGAAGCAGGCTTTCTGCTGAGCAGGGAGCCCGATGCGGGGCTCGATCCCAGGACCCCGGGATCATGACCGGAGCCGAAGGCAGACGCTTAACGTCTGAGCCACCCAGGCACCCCCATGCTGGGTTTCCTTGTCGTCTCTCAAGTGTGTCCCTGTTGGGTGGCCTCCACTGCCCCCTGGTCCTGGCTTACACGGCTTCACCGTGGTCACTGCCTTGGCCTTTGCACTGATGCCACGCTGCACTCCCTCAAGCGCAGGCCCGGTCAGGCCACTCTTCCGGTTGGTGATCTTCAAAGATGGACGAGCACCCATGTGTGCACAGCCCCCCAGCCTGCAGCCCAGGGCTGGGCAGAGTCCGTGGCCCCTGCTCCAGCAGCAGGAGGTAGGTGCATGGTCTGTGTCCCGGGCATCACCCACGTGGCATCATTCTCGGAGTCCCTGGCAGGGAAAGTGGGCTAGCTTCAGCGCCCCGCCTCGCCGTGGGCCGTTGCATGAGCAGGTGCCCTTCCACGGGGGTGTGGGCGCTGCGCTCCACGGAGCCGGCCTTCAGCCGAAGCGTGCTCCTCCTCGCCTGCCGTATACTTCACCCCAACGCCGCTTCTCTTTTCCCCAGAGGGAACCGGACCCTAAATGCCCCGCCGTGGCCTTATCACCGTGTAAGGCGACCATTAGTTAGCTCAAGTTCATTCTCCACCAGAGTCCCTGTCGGGCTCACCTGCTTGCTCAGTGTGACTTAACGGAAGGGAACCCGAGTGAGCGCAGGGATGTGAGGGGAGAGCGATGGGAACTTTCCAGTGCTGGAGGCCCCGTGCGCCCTTCAATCCTCACGACACTGGCTGTGCTGTCACCATTTCAGACGTGGGGCAACTGGGACCCTGAGAGGTGGGACAATTTGCTTGAGTTCACGAAGCTGTCACATGGTGGAGCCGGGCCTGGCCCCCTCTGCCCCACGCCTTCTCTGGAACATTCTGCAGAAAGTGGACAAAATGGAAGAGGTGAGGGAGGGGTGGCCTAACCGCCAAGGTTGGGGAGCTGGGCCTGTCAGGAGGGGCGGGGGGAGCTGCTGTCAGTTTAGGGGATTGTGGCTGGAGGGGGGGAGGAACGTCTCGTGGGGGCTTGGAGGGGCTTGGAGGGGGACTGACGTGAGGTGAGGGAGGAGAAGGGGGTGTCGGAGGCTTCGACTTGGGGGACTGGGTGGATGGTTCCCTCACCAGGACAGGGGAACGGGAGACTTGTCCCGCCTGAGGTGGGTGGTGCGGGGAGGCTGTGGACTCAGCAGGTTTGCTGGAGGTGCGGGGACCATGGGGTCCTGATGGGGTGGTCGGATGGCAGAGGCTCTGCAGCCATGGAATCTGGGTCCTGGGTCCATTGTCTCTCCTCTGCTATCTCCCCACCTTTCAGCCCATGTCCCTGGCCTGAGACGGGGGTGGGGGGCTCGGTGCCAAGCCCCAGTCTTGGCACCTGCCCTCCACTCCGCCCTGGAGGAGCTTGTTCTTGTTGTGCTTAAAAGTAGGCTGAGAAATCAGTGCAAAGATGGGACACTTTGTTTTCACATCTAATGAGAGGGGTGTGTGGACTGGCCAAACAAGGGCTGAGTTTTATTTCTCGTGGAAGTGCAGAGACGGGATGTCAGCAGGTAGGCAGGGCACATGGGTGGGGGAGGGGGGAGCACTGGTTTCCCCAAGTGGCAGGAGCCAATTCCCCGAGTGTGACCCTGGCTGTGCGGCCCCTCCCGCCCCTGCCCAGCCCTGTGGGGAGGCTCCCCGCCCTCTCACAGCCGCTCTCTTTGTGCCCCTTGAAGCCGGGGAATCGTCCCCTCATGTCTGCACGCTGGTGACAGGGCACAGCGGGGCGTGTGGTCGGGTTAGAGTTGGCAGGAGGGACGGAGCGGGTTCAGACAGATAAGAGCAGTGCCTGGGACTTGGTTTGGGTCTCCAAAGCCACCGTGGGGATGCCCGGAGCCCTGACACTTGAAGCACTTCACACGCACTGTCATCTCGCTGGGCCCCCGTCACTGATTCCAAGTGATAGACAAGGACACCGAACC
Organism: Mirounga leonina; assembly: GCF_011800145.1. Lineage (NCBI taxonomy): Eukaryota > Metazoa > Chordata > Mammalia > Carnivora > Phocidae > Mirounga > Mirounga leonina. Next base: position 100,753,566 of record NW_023270377.1, read on the forward strand.
ACAGACAAGTAAGTCTCCTAGACTTACAGACACGGCGACCGCACAGCCAGCTGGCCCTGTCTCCTCCAGCAGGTGGCCGCCTGGGGGACAGGAGCTTGGCCTGGCGTGGTGTCCAGCTCCCGCTGGGGGCTGAGTGAACGTTACCAGCTGTGGCAAGGTCGTCAGGACCAGAACCACCTCCCGCCATTTGTGTCTATCGCCGTGAAGAAGAGGCATCCGGGTTCCACATCGTTGGCCTGCTTCTGACAGACCCACGGAGGTCAGCGCCGTCCAGGGGGAAGGGTTAGGCTTTGGGGCAAATTGGGAATGAATGCACTTCTGTTCTCTGACCACATGTGTTGGAGGCAAATAGACACCTCACTCTGCTCCTGTAAACACACCTTGTGCAGGTAGATGCTTGTCGGCTCACCTCTCGCATGGGAGAGATGACCTTCTCATGCCCTGGCATCGCTGGCTCTTTGCTGCTCAAAGGACACTGCAACCTTGAACCAGCTCCCTGTGTTCCTTCCAGCGGGGATGAAATGAGCCTTCAGCGGAGCCTGGCAAGGCCCCTGGGAAGGCAGCTCGCCGTTGAGCAACACCCAGACACAGTCTCCCATTCATTTCCAGATGCCTCTGGGTGTTGATCGTTTTCTTCCTCCCTTCCCATAGCTACAGATTTTGCAAGATCCATTCAACACGTGTCCGTGAATCCATCTCTCCTAGGCCGTTTAGCTCCATCAGTCCAGTGTTTCTTTTGCTCTCTTTCATGCCGATGCGTTTCAACAGCTGTGTCTCACAAAGCTGGTGGATTAAAGGAACAGGTTATTAACAGCTCTTGCACGGCTGCCCCTGTGGGCAAGTAAGCACCTCTGGCTTCCCAGAGTGGGGTAGGAACCTCGCAGGCTTCCCAGAGCAGGCCTGGGAAGGTGGTGGTTTTCCTTCTAAATGGAGGACAATATCTTTGGCTGTGTTGGAGAGATGGTATTGGGGGGGGGGGGATACTTAAGGTGCCTGTGGAGAAAGCCAATTCCTAGTGTTAGAATCAAAGGGAAAACACTGAGATTTCCCTGAGTTATATTATATTGATCTTTGGAAGGCCTTCTTGACTCCTGTATCTTTCCTGGCTGTGTTGGCTGGAACGGGACAGTCTGAGCGGGGGGAGGATGGGGGTGATGCCCAGCTGTGGAACTCTGGGCCTAAAGGGACTCTCTGAGGTGCCTTGTGAACGCTTCGTTCCTCGGAATCACTTGAGAGATGTCTTGGTGCAGATACTACACCTTTGGGGGGCTGGCGGTCGACAACCAGCAAGAGCCAGGAGGCCTTCTTACGGCAGAGATGTATAGAAAAGGCTCTGTGTCCATATGTTGGAAGTGTGGGATGGGCCAGGGAGGAGGATACACTGTGTATCTTCAGAGTTTTGCCCAAGGGTGAGGGCCAGTTCATTTCCCATCACCTATGGCTCCCACTCAAGAACCCAGACCACTGGAATGTTCTCTTTCTCACCCGATGGCAGACACAGCCATGTTTCCATCAAAACCTGTTTCCTTCCCGTCCCGGGCACCCAGATGGACGACTTTGGCTAGGCTGCTGTTGGGTGTGGCTGGGCAATTAGGCCTGACTGGCGCAGTGGTGTGGGCCGCCAATTAGGCCACCACTGGCGGAAGTGGTGTGGGCCGCTTCCAGGCCCGCCGGGGAAGCTTCCCACCCAGCGCCCCATGTGCTGGCTCCTCTCCGCAGGATGGGGCACAAGCCAGGGGGCACCCTTCCGGGCTTCTGAATGACTGTGCGGAGGGCCGCCCCCACCCACCCAGGGCATAGGGCTTCGTGTGAGTGAGAAAGCCGCTTTCCCTGGCTCTCGGCCGGCGCCCGTGTTTCTTGCTTTCCAGATGGTTGCATGGCGTCCGGGTGAGTGTCAGCCCCTTCCCCTTGGCATTCCTGCATCCCCGGCTCCCTTCCGTGCCTCCTCTCCCATCTTAGAGGATAAAGCGCCTTTTTGCTTTGGTATCTAGCCTGGTCCGTCCGAGTGCCCTCCATTCTGACCCCACCCAGAGTCCCTCTTCTGCTTTGCCCCGTGAGTACTTTCTCCTCCTCGTGTGGTCCAGTCTTTCTCTCTCACGGGCTCCATTCCTTCTTGTCTGAGGTTTTGTTCAAGTAGTCCCTACCTTTAACCACACCCCCATCTTGTTCCTCGTGCACCTATTTCTCGTCACTGTCAGAATCTGTGAGAAGTTCTCTTCCCTTGGCCCCCCGCTTTCATTCCCCTCCTCCTCCTCCTCGCTCAGCTGTGCAGTCTGACTTCTGCTCCCACGGCCTCTGGTTGGTGACCAGCTCCGAGGCCCCCTTGGTGGCTATATTTGCGGTGTCTCCACTGTCATCTCTGTGGTGCCTTTTGCCAGGCCCTCCCTCCTGAGCCGGCTGGCCTTCGTCACTGTGCTTTGCTGGTTCTCTGACAGCTCGTCCCTCTCCACCCCTGCCTGGTGTCTACGCAGGGATGGAAGGGAAAGTATTGCCGGGGTCCTGGCCTGCACCTCGTCTCCTTCCCCGTGATCTTGCCTTTTGTAATCTGTATTCTTGACTCCCTTAGCTTCAGCCGCCAGCTTCCCGCACGATGACACCCCGGTCCCGACCCTCCTTCAGGACGCCACAATCCCCTGCTCCGATGGTGGGCTTCTCTCAGAACCTCCCATTGAACACACAAATGGTAGACCCCGGCTGGATGCTACCACCTTGCACCCCCCCCCCCCATAGCTACCCCCGCCTCTCCCTCACCTCCAGCTCTCCTCAGTGCACGCCTGTCTCCCCAGCCTGCCATTTTCGGGGGTTGCCAGGGATGACAGGTCTACATCATGATGGTTCTGAATGCACCCTCCTATGTTTACCCGTCCATCCCATCTCTCATTCCTGGATCCTGGCAGTCGGAGCCAGCTGGCTGGGGTGGGGAGCCGTGCCTGCGTGTGGTGTTCCCCGACGCAGCGTCCAGAGTGGGAAGAGCGTGGGCCCTGGGCTTGGGCAGACCTGGATTCCTGTCCTGGCCCTGCCACCTAGTTGCTGTTGATTTTGGCAATTACTTAATCTTTGTGAGGCTCAGTTTTTGCGTGTAAAATAGTGATGACACCTATTTTAACAGGGTTGCTATAAAGATTAAATACGGGAGGTACATGAAACCCCTGGGGCACACAGCAGGGGTCCAGTGACCTCCCTGCCCCCCTGCTCCTTAGGAGCACTCCTGGGGACTGCTGGGGGGAAAGTCGGCCTGGGTGTGTGTCTGTGCGTCCAGGGCCTGTGGACACCCGGAATGCAGAAAGCCACCATGACTCTATCAGTCCTCAGGTCAGCTGCAGTTTCTACTCCAGGGCCTTGCTGATCTGATGAAGAATCTCAAGGCACTAAAGCCATTTTTGTCATGCCTCATTTTTAAGCTTTCTTACAAACAGCAAACTCTTCCTCCAACACTTGTCTTACTCCCTGGGAGAAAATTAGGCCACTGGAAACTCATTTCATCTGCTGCAAGGCCCCCTGTGGGGGCCTTGATGGGCAGGAGGAACATCTCCAGGAATGCTGTTGGGGCCAGGGACACCGCCAGGGGCCGTGGTGGGGTGCTGGTGCCTGAGGAAGGGTGGTCGCCCAGAGCAGTGTCCAGACCAAGGACATGAAAGGGGGAAATCCCACGCAGCTTTTAGATCTTCTGCAACTAAACCGAATTTGCCCCAGCTAGCCTGGTCTGAAGGGTGAGCCCTCAAGTGACACTAGCAGGCCAATGCTGGCCCCCTCGTCCCTCTGCCCCCAGTGTGGGGGGAGGTCAGTGGGTCATTCATTTTTAATGCATTTCCAGTGCTTAATGAAGGCCTTACGCTCTGGGGCCAGGTCCACTGAAAAGATAAAATAACAAACGTAAGAAATCATCCAGGTGCCTCCCGAGGAAGAGAGCCAGCTTCTGCAGGAAGTCCTATCCCTATCCGAGGGCCTTCCACTGACCAGCTGTCAAGGCCGGTCTGGCCTGTAGAGTGATAACCACTGGAGTGCACTCTGGCTATGGCCCTCTGCTGCTGGGCAACCACACCACCGAAGCCCAGATTCTTCAGTAGATTATTGCCGCTCCTGCTGGTGGGCTGTGTGGCATGCCTCACCATCCAGGCCTCCCAACAGTCTTGTACAGGCGCAAGGGCTAGTTCGACCCTCAGCATGCAGATGAGCGAACTGAGGCCGGGGAGGAGCCCACGGGCAGGCCATGCCAACTTGGGCAGGCCCCTCATGCTGAATGCCTGGGCTGCCCTACTCCTCCCCATCTTTCCGAGGGTGGGTGAGGCTTGACGATATAACTGATATTAATCCCTGTGTTACTGGGTGGAGAGGACGCAGCCCTGTCTGCCAGGAACACCCCTCGTTCCTCCCAGCTTTGGACTTCTATGAAAAACTCTTGAAAAATAAAAAAAAAGAACACCCAAACCCATGGATGACAGAAAGTGAAGGGCCCATTGCTCAGGCGAAATGTTTGCTCTTCGCTGGGCTTTCATCCTTTCTTTACACAGACCAAATGTCTTTCACAGCTAAACTCAACATCTTAGAGACCCTGGGTTATGAAGACATGCTTCCTTGTGGACCCAAACTCAGGACCTGTCAAAAGTAATAGACGCCCGAGCATCCTGATGGCCAGGGACAAGGGCAAGGAGAGGAAGCCTTGCCAAAATGAAAGCACGGAAACTCTTTTCTTTCTTTCTTTTTTTCTTCTTTTTCTTAAGATTTTGTTTATTTATTTGAGAGAGAGAATGAGAGAAAGACAACAGGGGAAGGGGTAGAGGGAGAGGGACAAGCAGACTCTATGCTGAATGTGGAGCCAGACATGGGGCTTGATCCCAGGACCCTGAGACCATGACCTGAGCCAAAGGCAGATGCTTAACGGCTGAGCCACCCAGGTGCCCCTGAAAGCACAGAAGCTTTAGAAGCCACTTGTTTCAGGGGGAAAAGGCTCCATACAGGCAGCAGGAGAGAGAAATTCACTTGCTATGACCAAGTACCCAAGGTCATCTACACCTTGTTAATTACTGACTTAAAAAACCGCCTAAGTTTGGTGTCCCCTGTAGCTAAGTTGGTGCCACTCCATTGACAACCACCATTTCTGTTAAGGCAGGGAGCCACAGCTGTGGGGACAGGCTGGTGCTTGTTGGGGAGAAGCCTCCCGCCTGGTCGTTGCCCTCAGCTGTAGCCTCTGAAACATTCGGCGGCAGCACGGAGGAGAAATTATACCTTAATACTTCTTTTTTTACATGAGCTCCTTTGAAAAACATTTTACAAACAGGTATATTAGAGTAGTGGGTGTGGTTAATGTTACATCAGGGACAAGTCTGAACACAGACCTCTGTCATGGTTTTTGGGTCTTGCTTTTCATTTTTATGTGAGGACAAAGTGAAGTAAGGGACTCATGTTAAATTACCTGGAAATGAGTTGGTCAGGTTGGTGTCGTCATGGGAACTCCTGACAACTCTTTCCTTCTTTGGATTCCCGAGGGTGCCAGCCACAGGGCCACTCGAGGGACGCGAGAGGGCTGGGGGACCCGTGTGTAACGGGCTCCCCATTTGAGGGTCTCCTGAGGCCCGGGGGTGTTCTGACACTGTTGTGGGAGCCTCTGGGCTTCAGGTATGTAGCTGGCTACCCAGCCCCCGCCGAACTTGGTTTCTTGGGCAGAGGGCAAGAGGCAAGCCATGCATTTGTTCAGCTAAGAGGACCGTGAGGGGCCTGCGCACCAGGCCTGGGCGGGGCAATGACGGGGGTAGGGGTGGGGGTGGAATGTCACCCCAGGAGCAGTGTGCCGGGTGGACAAGGGCAGGGCTCTGCAGGTGGTTCTCTGTGCTCCACTCAGCTTTGGCACCAAGTGGAGTAACCTCGGGCAGGGTGCTTGCCTGCTCTGAGCCTGCCCCTCCTGCTCAAAGATGAGAACTCTAGCGACTTCCTCCTAAGGCAGGTACGAGGACCCACAGGGCCACCACGAGGGGGACATTTGGCATGCTCTCTGGCACAGAGCAATGAGCCGTGTTTGCTCTACCGTTACGATGGCCGCCAGCCCTCGCCCACGGGGAGCCCCGGGACGGCGGGGGGCCGGGGGAGGCGGCGATGCAGACAAGTGCAGGGGAACAGGTGGAGAAAGGAAGGGGAGCCTTTGCTGAGCCCTTGACATTGAACCTGGGCTTGAAGTGAGTAGAAATGCATCAGGAGCAAAGGACCTGCCAGGTAGAGGGACCAACAAAAGCGTGATGTGATGTGTTTGGGGAACGGCAGGACTTTTGGCGTGGCTGGATGCCGGCTGCATGCCGGCTGGTGGTGACAAGACTGCAAGGGGGCAAGGCTGGCCTGGCAGGCAATTTGGCTGCACAAACCTTAGATTGTATCTTAAAAGCAGTGGGGCCTGGGGGAGATCTGAAAACATACAGAGTGGATGGACTGCAGAATCTGATAACAGGGCTGGTTTTCTTATAAGAATGTCGAATACTTAAGCCAATATATGTACAAAGCCCAGAAAACACCTTTCTTCGAGGACAAGCCTGCCTGGGTAGGAAGAGGGTTTTTGTTGTTTTGTTTTGTAATTTTATTTTCTTTTTAAAAAAATTTTAGAAGGTTTTATTTATTTGAGAGAGAGAGAGAGAGAGAGAGCACAGCATGGTGAGGGGCAGAGGCAGAGGGAAAAGCAGGCTCCCTGCTGAGCAGGGAGCCCAATGCGGGGCTCGATCCCAGGACCCCGAGATCACGACCTGAGCCGAAGGCAGACGCTTCGCAGACTAAGCCATGCAGGAGCCCCTGTTTTGTAATTTTAGACATGTAGAAGTGTGTGCATGGGTCCGTCAGCCAGCTTCAACAACTGCCAACTTGGACATGCGTTTTTGGTGGTGAGAGAGGTGCCGCTAGATGTGTTTTAGGAAGCTGACTGGGCACCTAGGGGCCTCCAAGCAAGAGGCTGGGCTAGTGACTAAGAGAGCTATCTGGGCTTGTAGCTTTGTTCAGGTGAGTGATGCTGAGGACCCAAACTAAGGTATAGGGGGTGGGAAGAGAGCAGAGACTTGGAAGAGGTTTTGAAGTAGAATCAGTAGGCTTTGGTGGCCAACCGAAAGTGAAGGGGAAGGCAGGGGAGGGGCTTCATGTGATTAATTACCCATGAGCTGTCATAGGGGAAGGAAAGGGTTCGAGTCAGGGCAGAAGTCCAACCGCAATCCCTGAAGCCCTTTGCGAACCTGGATCACCATGCTCCAGTTCCCTTGGCTTTCTCCCAGTTCCTTGACTGCACCAAACTCTTTTTACCCCAGGGCCTTTGCATGTGCTGCTCCCGTTCTCTGGGTTGCTTCTGTCCTCACATGTCACATCCACAACTCTCTCTCATCCTTCTAGTCTTGGCTCGCATTTGTTCTTGTTCTGTCTGTCTTGTTTGTTCCTTACTGATCCTTATTGATCACAACATGCAATCCTTTTGCCTCTTTGATAACAGGCATACCTCGGATATGTTCTGAGTTGGGTTCCAGACCACCAAATAAAGCAAACATCACAATCAAGTGAATCAAATGAATTTTGGGGGAATCCCCCTGTATATACAAGTTACGTTTACACTCTACCGTAATCCGTTAAGTGTGTAACTGCATTGTCTAAAAAAACAATGTACATACCTTAATCAAAAGACTTCATTGCTCAAAAATTCTAACCATCGTCTGGGGCTTTCAGCAAATCGTAATCACTGATCACAGATCATCATAACAAATATAATAATAGTTTAAAAGTTTTGAAATATTATGAGAATTACCAAAACGTGACACGGAGGCGCTAAGTGAGCAGATGTTGTTGGGAAAATGGCGCTGAGGCTGGGTTGCCACAAACCTTCAATTTGTAAAAAACGCGGTATCTTCAAAGCCCCATACAATGAGGTATGCCTGTACTTTCATGTTTATTTTCCACTTGCTGCTACATACTGTAAGCACCCTGTGGGCCCACAGGAGGACCCGGGTGTTGAGGGAGGGGATGCATGGGCGACTCTGGGTGGAGACATTGGTGGAGGGGCCGGGGCTCAGGGCTGCAGTAGGCAGGAAGCCACGGACGGTTTTGGACCAGAGGAGGGCATGATGGAAGGCAGACAGCGAGACCAGTCGGTGACCGGAAACCAGAGCCACCTGGGTCTCATCCTTGGAGGTTGCCCATGCGCTGTGGGAAGAACGTATGAAAGGATCGACAATTCAACAATTAATCGTGGATACAGAGGCTTTCTGAGAAGCTAACTCATAGCCTTTGATTTTAGATATATGGTTTATAAGTACAGTCACATCAATTAATAGAGCCTTGTGTCTGTCATTCAATGCGTGTGTGTGCGTGTGCGCGCGCGTGTGTGTGATGAATGTGTTGAAACATTCCCAGGTGCTAAATAACCTAAGAGGCGCAGGGTTTTGAGGGGATCCATCTGGGGCCCTCAGGGCTGAGGCGCCACGGAAAACACTGTGCAGACGCTGGTGGCGTCGGAAGGACCCCATTGATGTCACTACCAGCACTGTGACAGGTCGGTGGGTGGTGTGCACGCCTGGGGAAGGCCTGCTCCGTGCTCGGGAACAACACACACAGCACGGCGTAAGCCACAGCCACTGTGCAAATGCTGCCGAGAAGTTCTCCTCTGGGCAGAAACCTGCTGTAGCCCACAGCTCTCCACGGCATCCAGCCACGCTCCCTTTGTGGCCTTGGGGGCCCGCCCCCCACCTCGCAGGCCTGTGTCCCACTGGAGGCTCTTGGCACTTGGCTCTGCCACACCCCTGTGTGTGGGTCACTTGGCCTAGAATGTCTTCTGTTTCCAACATGTCAAAATCCAAGGCTTCCTTAAGACCTTGCACATGTCCCACCTCTTCCACGAAGCCCTCCCTGACTGCCCTCGCCTGAGAGCCCAGCTTGCTTCTAGCCCCTTATTATGGGCTATCTCCCCATGCCTCCAATTGTTTCTCTTGTATTCATCTAGTGTTCCCAACGCTAAGCTCTTTAAAGGAAAGTGTTATCTTTTCCACATTGTCTGGGTTCATAACTCAAGTGTAGACCTTTAACAATGCATGTGCATTGATTAGTTGATGGACTGATTCATAAGGTTAGTGGGTGATTGATAAAGTGCGATCATACACCAGGCTTAAAAAAAAGTGCCAGTCTGATTTTGGAGATGGCTAGAACACAAGTTACTTGGAAAGGCCTGGGGACCATAGCACTGGATTTAGGGCAACTTTGATGTGATCTTGACCATCTCCTCGTGGTTCTTGTCTTCCAAGGGGAAACCCAGAGGGTCTCCCCAGCCCTTTGCTTCGAAGGGGATGTGCTGAGGGAAATAAGGAGCTGTCTGGCTTGGGCGCTGTGATTCTTCCCAGGCCTTTGGGGACGGAGAGGAGAGATGTCCGGAGCAGGCCTTCCCATCACATTTGCACAAATGCCTTCTGGGTCCGTGTGTGCCCGTGACACCGGTGTGTGGACCCACACCTGCACCGTGCTCCTGTTTCCTCAGAGACTGAGCAGTTCCAGCCACAGCTTCTCGCTCTGTCAAGTGGGTAATCCTGGCAGCTGTCAGACTTGTTGCTCTTTGCAACTCTACCAGTTGGTTAGCTCCGGGTGGATTGCCCAGACCGGGCCACCCTGTTACTGCTCACCCAGAGATCCCCCACTGGGATCTCTCCGCTCCTGTCACTCCCCAGATGTTAATGTCTGCCTAAAATCCCAGGGCAGGAAGGGACCCGAAGAGGTCATCTGGTTCTCCCTCCTGCCTTGAGGCAAGAACACCACCTAAATTTATCCCGACGGCCAAGGATCAGGCCTGTTGGCAAAACCGACAGAGAAGTCTCCCCCAGGTAACTGGTTGTAGCATTTACCGAGCCCTTCCAATAGGAAACACGGAGTGTCCCATGTGCCCTTGCTTCAAGTCCTGCCCATCTCATCCTCAGAGCGGTTTCGGATATGATCACCTCTTGAACACCAGCTGGTGTGTTTGAAATCCCACGTCTCCCATTCAGGCTGCAAGGGCGCAGAGAGCCAGCACCCAGAGTGGGGATGGGGTGTTAGTGGTTTTGCCACCTGTCTGTGAGCTGGCTGACACCCCGCTGGTGGACGGTGGGGTCTGGTCCAGAATCTGAGCGAAGTCGCAGCAGGAGAGAAGCGAGGGCAGACCAGGAGGATTCGTTTATTCAGTCACTCATTTCAGCCAGTTCTTGTCGAACCCACGCTGCGCACTTTGCTGCGTGTGGGGTGAAAGTAGAACCAGTGGCCCCCCAAAGTAGAACCAGTGGTCCCCCAGCAGCCCTCCTTTGTCTGGTGCCCCCCGAGGCTGCAGGACGCTGGGAGGGTCTGTGAAGCCTGAGCAGTTGGCAGATGTGTTTTGAATGTACTTGCAGAGTCTCATGCGCATGCTGTCTGCTCTCTAGGATGACCAGCTGCCCCTCATGATGCCGTTCCTTCTACCACATCATGCGGCTCACACAGTGGTGCCTCGGGACCACCCTATGCCCAGCACGGCCCGATATGCAGGGGGCGCTCAGTAAATACCGATGATGGCTCCTGGGGCTGACCGCTCCCCATGCTCACCACTGCCCCAAGTGAGCCCACTGAGGGCCACCTGCTGCTCCAGGCACATCACCCACGTTGTCCCCTCTGCTATGACTGAGTTGTGTCCTCCTCAAGGTCATATGTTAGAGCCCTACCCCCCCCCCCGTGCGTCAGAATGGGATCGCATTTGGAGATAGGGTCTTTAAGGAGGTAGTTAAAATAAAATCATAGGGTCATAGGGGTGAACTCTGATCCCATATGACTGGTGTCCTTGCAAGCAGAGGAGAATAGGACACAGACTCACATAAAGGGAAGAGCATGTGAAGACAGACACAAAAAGGAGTCTCTATACAAGCCAGGGAGAGAGGTCTCACAAGGAACAAACACCCCTGACACCTTGATCTTAGAGCGCCAGCCTCCAGAACCGTGAGACAATGAATTTCTGCTGTGGGGGCCACCTCGTCAATGGCCCTTTGTTCCGGCAGCCCAAGCAAACAAGCATACGTCCGTGGAGTGGGCTGCCATTTCCCTCCTGTAGACAAGGCCTGTAGCTCCACCAGATCCCGCACGTGAAATGCCTGGCCAGTTCGTGAACCTGCCTGAGCCACTGTTTCCTCACCTGCAAAATGGGAATAATGATAGATTTGTGGTAGGGATTCCCTGAGATATGGCACAATGAATGTTTGTCCCCATGCATGCCTCAGCCTGATTTGGCTAAGGAGCCCATGGGCCTGGCACAGAGGCTGGCTCTGAGTTTTGCACAGGGTTGGCAATTGATGTTGATGACTGATACGTAAAAACAAACAAACAAAAAAACCCAAAAAAACAAACCCCAATCCCCAAAACAAAAAACATTCACATTCTAGGTAGAACCCAGAGTGCGAAGGGCCCAGGCTCCACTGGTTGGCAGATTTCTCTGACTTGGGAACTTGGACGGACGCCCTTTGGCCTGGGCTTTTCCTGCAGGTGTGGATGGATGGTGCCTACACGGGGAAGGTGCGAGTTACCGAGCCGCCCTTTGTGGATGGGGAGCTCACGACGCAGTGACCTGTCCAAGAAAACAGATTGAGTGTTGGCACTGGGACCTGTGACTCTTTATGTCTAAGTCCTTTTCCATCAACCTCTGAGCTGGGGGTGAGGCTGGATGGCACAGGCCCGGGGGCAGGAGAGTGTGAGCTTGGGGACCGTGGGCCTGTCTAAGTCATGCTGCAGAGAGTGCCAGCCAAGTGGACCATTCTTGTTTAGCATGTGTCCCGCTCAGCCTGGCTTGGCTGCAGGAGCCAGCTTGTCAGCTGCCTGTAGATGCCCCGAGTGTCCGCAGATACCTTCCTGGGGCCGGGTACCACTTCTTTTTTTATTTGGTCTCCCTGTGTGAAGTAGCCTTGAGCCATCATGACCTTTTTCCACCCCCTCAACCGTGACCTCCTGGAGGGCCATCAGAATCCTAAAATGTCACCCCGTGAGAAGCTGAGTCTGGGAGGGGCTCCCGAGGTGGGGCAGGCAAGGGATGATCATTCTGGAACTCTTCTCTGGGTTGGTCCAAGAACCCGCTCTGTACCCCTCAATTATATTTTAATATCTATCTATACTCTTTCACACCACAATTACTAAAACATCATTAATTAGGTTATACACACACATACACACACACCCAGCTTAACAATGATAGAAAACGCCAAATTCCAGTTGACTCTTAGCCAGCAGCCCAGCCTTTCCTCTGGCTAAACAGAGGGACCCATTATGCTGGAATATTATTTTCTCATGGTTTGGAGCCATTACATCAGCCTTGATGTAATAACATTGTTGAACTTCAGAGGTGTATTTATTTTGGTTTGGAGTTCAGATAGTTTAGCCGTTAGCCCAGGATTGAGCAAAACCTGGACAAAGCCACTGAAGTTGGAAATGAACCATTTTGCCATTCTCCTTCTCCCCACCCCAAGCTCACACCCGTAGACATTTTTTCATCTCAGCAGAGGATGGTGACCTTGGCGGGTGCATTTTGGAAGGAATTTTCCTTTTTTTCTAAGGTGACTGGCCAACGCAGTATTTTTTTTTTTTTTTAAGATTTTATTTATTTATTTGACAGAGAGAGAGAGACACAGCGAGAGCGGGAACACAAGCAGGGGGAGTGGGAGAGGGAGAAGCAGGCTTCCTGCAGAGCAGGGAGCCCGATGCGGGGCTCGATCCCACGACCCTGAGATCATGACCTGAGCCGAAGGCAGACGCTTAATGACTGAGCCACCCAGGCGCCCCTGGCCAACGCAGTATTGACCAGCAGGGTACTGAGTCGGTAAACGAGGCTCAGGGCCATAAGACTCGGGAATTTCACCAGCAGCCTGTCAGAAGACAGACGGGGAGGCGTCCACAGCTCTTCTCCTGAAATAAGTGGGCATAGGTGAAGTGCCCTGATCGCTGCCAGGCACACGGGGAGGTGATCCACATGCCCCTCTAGTGAGTGTCTCAGCCCAGGCGGCAGGTCCCCACGTAAGAGCCCTTAGTGTCCCAGGGGGATTATTGGAAGCTTCAGATTGTTTCCTTCAGAGCCCAATCCTTGGACGACGGCACACAGGGGGAAGGAGCTGTGATATTAGGGAAGTCGTATCCTCCCTGTTGGAAATCAAGCAGACAAGGACCATTGAAACTGGGTGAGGGTGCATGGGGGCTCATTGTACTCCTCTCTGCATTCTTGTGTGTGTGTGTACATTTTTCCTAAAGATTTTATTTGAGACAGAGAAAGAGAGAGTGAGAGAGAGAGAGAGAGAGCAGGAGCAGGGGAGTAGGAGCTGAGGGAGAGGGAGAAGCAGACTCCCCGATGAGCAGGGAGCCCGACGCGAGACTTGATCCCAGGACCCTGAGATCATGACCTGAGCCGAAAGCAGATGCTTACCCAACTGAGCACCTGTGTGTGGACATTTCTACAAGCAAGTTAAAATCAAACCAATTCCTGGTCCTGGGGATCTTTAGATAGCAGCCCCCTTTCTCCTGTAATAAGGAGAGGGCACCCAAAGGAGAGGGAAGGGGCAGGAGCGTGGGGGGGTGCGGAAGCAGGCTTCTGAAGAACACATACCGCCTATAGCTGTGGAAGACGTGTCTAAAGCAAATGTGTGTCATGTTAGAGCAAGGTGAGGGAAGCATGGTTGATGGAAATTAGCTCCCCCCTGATCTCTGCACAGAGCCCACACGCTAGTGGAGTGTCTTCACTCCAAAGAATTCCTTTGTGGGGGCGCCTGGATGGCGCAGTCAGTTAAGCGTCTGACTCTTGGTTTTGGCTCAGGTCCTGATCTCAGGGTTGTGGGATCAAGCCCCGCATCGGGCTCCACGCTGGGTGCAGAGTCTGCTTGAGGCTCTTTCTCTCCCTCTGCCCCTCCCCGCCCCCGCTCTCCTTCTCTCTCTCAAATAAATAAACAAATCTTAAAAAAGGAAAAAAAATGCCTTTGGGTTTCTGGGGCATGAGGCAGAGAGGACTAAACCATCATCCCGACTGGGAGCTCCTGGAGGGCTTGCCAGGAGCCAAGCGGCCTGCACCACCTCCCGCCACACCCAGGGGGCACCAGCTGCCTTGGACACTGAAGCCACAAAGCACACCAATCCGGCTGCAGAAGGGAGGGCTGGGTGGCTTCGGTGAGCGGGGAGAGCCTTACCTCCTGCTCTGCCCGTGGTTCATCCCCCCAACCCTGCATTATAATTAACGTTGAAGCCTCCCCATGCCCAGGCAGCATCCCTTTCCCAATTATAGCAGGGGCTTTGGGAGTGGGGCTCGCCAGGTGCTTCTAGCCTGCATCCAGGTTGAGAACCACGGGCCCAGCCATCTGATAGATCTTGGCCGGGGCTGTCGGCTTCGGTGTCTACTCGGCAGGGCGGAGGATCCAGAGCAGCCCCTTCCCACAGTGCAGTTCCGTTGTGTTTGGTTGCTTTGGAGGTAGCTCCAGACAAGTGCGGATCGGCTAACCACAGCCTGGATCTACTATTTCTCCAACGTGCCGTCCGGGACACACAGTTCCCACTAGAGGGAAACAGCGGCCCCTGCCCGGGAGTGATGCCCAGCCATCCAGCCTGCTGTGCCGAGCATGTCACCACTGGGGAGGGCGGGGGGCAGGGGGGACAAGGAGATGTTCTAGAGGCCGGTGGTTTTCACCCTCTTTTGACTTTAAACTCAATGTAGCAAATCTGCCTGACTGTCACCACCGAGAACGCACAGGCACGTCTACAACTATATAAACCTAGATGTACAGAAAGAAGTGTCATGAAACAAGTATCATCTGTGTGTGTGTGTGTGTGTGTGTGATTTCCTATTATTTTCCATTCGATCCCTTTTCCTTGCGTTAAACGAGGGTCCTAAGCCATGAATTTGGAATTCGTGACCCACTTGTGTTTGATGCAAAACCCGCAGTTTGGAAAGCGCTGCTGGACAGTTGGCAAAAGGGACTCCGGGGCCAAACGATCGTCTTCCTCCTCCACCCACTGCTCCCTGTAGTCATCATGATGCTTTTCCCTCTACTCTTGTCTGTGTTTGAGAATTTCTATAAATAAAGGCAAAATAAAGCCCCGGTCCCAGCCCCTTAGCACGGCCCCTATTTTCCTCTAAGACCCAGAGAGAGGGGCACAGGATAGGCAGCAGGAGGAGGTAGAAGAAGACCCAGGGAAACCCAGGTGAGGGTGTGACTCAGCAGTGCCTGGTCAACCTCCCGATTCAGGGGGACCTGATTCAGAGCCAGAAAGAGGCAAGGGGGGCATACAAGTTCTCCACCCTCCCCCCCGCCACACACACACACACAGTGTGCAGCCCTGAGCAGGAAGAATTGAGCCCTTGCATCTAATCAGGGTCACTAACAAGCCCCACATTGCCAAACCCCAGGCTGTGCTCAGCCACTCCCAGCATTGGGTATCTGGTCCTTAGTTTTCCTCCAGCCACCACTCTGGTCTGCTTTTTCTCCCCTGGCGCTGGGGTTCCTTTCCGGCCTCTCTGCTTCCTCTCCCAGCTCTAAAGGCTAAGCGCCCAGGGCCCATCCTTGGACCTCTTCTCTTCTCCATCGACACCTCTCGCTGCATGAACTCATCTCGCCCTGGCTTTCAATACCGTGTATATGCCTACGGCTCCCAATATGTTTCCCTCTGCCCCGAACCCCAAATGTAAGGGGGGTCCAACTACCTACTCAGCAGCCCCTACTGGTGCCCCTCAAAATCTATATATTCAAGCAGAACATTTTATTGCCCCCTCCTCCTCTCCCCATCTCCCCACCCCCATTAAGGGCACCATATCTTCTTGGTTGCTCAGTCTCCGAACCTGGGATCCATCCCCTCAGTTCTCTCTTCCTTTCACACCCCATACCCAATCCATTGGCAAGTCCTGGCAGCGCTAGCCCCCAGGTCCAGCCGCTTCTCACCACCCGCTGCAGAAACATTAGCCCCAGCTCTGTCATCTCTCACCTGGATGATGAGATGCCTGGCTCATCTTCCAGCTCCCCCCTCCCTGCCTACGGTTTCTGCTCCACCTGCAGCCAGAGTACTTCTCACTGGACAAATCTGATCAGCACTGACAAAAGCTCTCTAAAACTTTCCATCACACTTAGAACAAACCCCAGCTCCTTGACACACCCTTTGTGTGCATTCAATATTTAGTCTGCATTTCTTATTTTCTGATTGAACCCTTGTTTAATTTGGAGCAGTGTGGTACCCAGCTAAGGGTCTGTGTTTTTCAACCACCTTTATATCTAAGGGGTGTCCTAGGAGATAAAAGCAGAGTTGTCAAGTGGGGCTTTGGGGATTATCCTTTTAACAGAACTGGCCCAACCAAGAGGACACAAGACTCTGCTCTTCCACTTTCCTCCTTCCCACTGCTTGAAACAGAGATGTGATGGATGGTGCTCCAGCAGCCATCTTGTGGTTGTGAGGTAACCTTCACGGAAAACTTATGGAAACTTCATGATAAGCAAGAGAGAAGGAACATGAGTTCCTAATGACCACGGAGCCATCATACCTGGCTTGGAATTTCTAATTCTGAGCTTTTCCTATGTAAGATATATCTTGCGTTAGCCACTGAGGTAAAATCTGATCCTAAGGAGTAGAAATTGCAAAGCTCAATGTGACCTGGCCTCTCCTCCCTCTTCCTTCAAGTCTTCTCCTCTTGCTTTGCCATGTTCCAATCACACTGGCTTTCTTTCTGGTCCTTGAACATTCTAAGCTTAGTCTCACCTTGGAGCCCCTCCCCCAGATCTCTGTGACAGCCTCCTTCTTTTGCTCACTCCTCAGAGAGGCCTTTCCTGACTTAGGTAGCCCCCTCTCCAGTCTGCCTCCCATTACCTCCTTTATTAAAATTCATGACACTTTTCACTCTTTGAAATTACTTACTTTAAAAACATATTAGTTGTCTATTTCTCCTTTATACAGTAAGTTCTATGGGGACAGAGATTTTGACTCTTTTTCACTGTTCTATCTCCTGGGCTGGACATATAATAGGTGCTTAATAAGTGTTTGTTAAATGAATCAGGGAATACAATGACTTTTTAGAATTTTTGAAAGAAGTTTATCTTGGCACGTCGTCATACATCACAGAATCCCTCCCTACATATCTTGGCAAAGTAGTTCAGCAAACACCTATGGCTCACCCACGACAGCTGGGCTTAGAGACAACCACAGAGACATGAAGACAGCATAGTTGTCCTCCAGAAGCTCAAGTCTAGGACAGATAAGAATTCAGCTCCTGTAACAGCAGAGTGTTGTGTTGGACCCTGCAGGTTCCCAGGAGGGTACTGAGGACAATGAAGTTGTCTGGTCTCAATGGAGACAGGTTCTCGGGTCTTCAGGGAGACAGGAGCTGACTAAGAGAAGCGTCCTGGAGGCAGAGGCCCAGTGTGGATAGAGTGTTTCCTGGCTGCAAGGCTCTGCAGGCTGGGTTAATAACATGAGATAAGAAGGGGTGAGGCATGCAATGTGACCAACTGTCCTGGTTTGTCTGGGACAGTCCTGGTTTTACCACGGAAAGTCCCACGTCCCGGGAAACGCCTTTGTCCAGGGGAAAGCCAGGATGATTGGTTATCCCAGAGAGACACATGGCCTGTCCTGGTCACTAGAAGTCACTCTCAGTGGCTGGAGGAGAGAGAGGTTGGGTGAGTGGCTGGGGCCTAGCAAGGGGGTTCTTCATTGAGAGCCAGAGAGGTGGCAGGGGCTAGACGAGAAGCCCCCCATAGTCTTCATGAGGAATTCAAACTTTTCCTTGGCAGTGGAGAATCATGGAATAAGACTGCAGGATAGAAGTGCGGTCGTAGGAAAAAGTTAACTCTTTCTTGGTTGAAGAATGATTCTTCCTACAGGAACACCCAAGGAGCTACAGCTCAACAGCCTGAGTGTTCCGTGTGGTGGGCTTGGCCGCCACTGCTCTGTCTCCAGAAGCAGCACGTCTTGTACCCCGAGGCAGATGGGGAGAGGCTCCTGCCTGCGAAGCAGCCCACACACTGACCCCCGGCCCTGGAGTAGCCAGCCCAGAGGTGTGTCTGCCGGCCAGCCAGCATGCCCCTTACGCAGGGCTGATGCTCGTGGGCAGTTCTGGGAGTCACCCTGCTTCTTCTTAGCTGCTTCTCTGGCACCTCTGGAGGAGAAGTGGGCTGCCTCCCTCCTCCTGGCCAGTCTCATTCTGCAGACCACACTTTCTCGATGCTTCCAGGGAAAGTCATTCCAGGGGAATTTGGGGAATGTTTTCTTTCTGTGGTTGTGGTGATGTGGGAGAAGCAAGTGTGCCTGGGCAAGCAGCTTTCTAGTCCAATGGGTCCAGTGGGTGGGGTGGTGGCCATACCACCAAGGCTAAGGACCTGTCTTAACGTCTGACATGCCCCGGGGGAAGCATGGCCCCAGGGCGAGATGCCTGCCATTCCAGTTTCTTCCCTCTCCCTCTCTTCCTCAGGCAACCACAAACTCCTATGAGTTCTGCCTTCTAATTCTCTCCCAGAGTCAACAGTAAAGTTTTACAGGGCAGGAAACGTCCTTAATATTGTTTTCCTTGCTGTTCCTCTTTTTGGCAAAAGCAACCTGAGATTCGCGCATACGTGCTACCCCCACCGACCGGCAGCCATGCTAAGACCTGCACATTCAACACATACACGCCAACATCCCCCCCCACAGCATCCATATACACATATCCCGACACACGTACTCCAGCACCAGACCCCTGAACGCACCATACACAACACACGTCTCAACACGCACATTCCCTGATACACACAACATGCACACACCAACGCAAACGCTAATGCACAGATCCCAACACACACACACACACCCCATCCTGTCCTGCATTGACCTCAGGCTTAGCACCATCCCACACACCCAAACTCATAGGCCAGTTTGGGTCCCCATTTGCAGCTCTCAGTCTAAGACGCCCCAGGCAATCCTTCTCCCCCCCCCCCCCCCCCCCACCCCCCCCCCCCCATTTGCCCCCCCCTTTCCCCCCCCCCGTTCAACCCCCCCCCGGCAACCCTTCCCCCCCCCCCCCCCAAAGGACATCCCCCTACAGATCTCCCTCTATGGTCTGCTTATCTCTGCTTCAGCATGTTAGAGAGCCTTGCCTCCCACTTGGGCAGGCGGCCCCGCCGCAGAGACCCCCCTCACTTCCGGGCTGAAAGCTCCGGGCCCTCCTGGCCTGGATCAGGAGGGAAGGTGGTACCCTTTTGGGTCCACCTGTCTTCCTTACCCCCAAACAGTTTGCTCACTCACAGACGACCCACCTGCCGGGCCCATTTGCCAACTGCAGCGCCTTCCCTGGCCTCCTCAGGGACCGCTCTGTCACACCTGGCCTGTTCGGTCACCTCTGCCCCTAGAGGCCCCTGGCTGTGTGACACCACCTTCTCCTGGCTTCTCTTCTGCCTCCCCGACTGCTCCTTTCCTGCTTCCTTTCTTCTTTTTCCTCCTACTTCCTACCAGGGGGGCCACCCCATCTCAGTGGTAAGACACCTTAGTTAGTTAACATTGGGTTAGGCTGCAAATAACAGAATCCCCCCAAATACTGGTAGCTTAAACTCCCAAGGTTTTCTATTCCTGTGTAAGAGAAGAGCAGAGGAGGCGGCACAGGGCTGGTGCAGCTGGTGCAGCTGGTGTGGCGCCGGAAAGTCACCATGACCCTGCTCCGGTCCTTCTGCTCCGCCATCCTCAATCTGTGAGGAGTCTGCTGTCTGGAAGGCCCTTGCCAGACCCCCCTCCCTGACCCTGACTGGCTCTGCCCTGCCTCCTCCGCCAGGGTCGCTCCAACCCTCAGTGGAATTCTCCAAGTTCCCCTCTTCCCTCCTCCCTCTGCAAATTCCACAGCTTGGGCCTCTCCCACCCCTCTGGTCCTTATACACCTTCTGCGTGGCCCGGGGGCTTGGCCCTCCTTGCTAATTGGGCCGAAGGCAGGCCAGTGCCATACTCCTCTCATTGCCTGCACAGTGCCCCATTTCTCTAGGTTCTCTGAACAAACGCATTGCACAGTGAATAAAAGAACACTTTCTGAACCATTGATGGAGGGATCAGGAAGGGTTGGAGATGATGCTGAGCGCCCCTGAACCCACAATATGTCTTTGCGGCTGGGAGGGTTAGCTATCCCCTGTGTGTGCTCAAGATAAGTGAGTGTGTCAGAGTGTGTCCATGTTTCATTAATAAAGGATTCTTGGTTAGCTGAGCTCAGGTAGATGACGGTTTGACCACATTATTTACAGGTACAAATAATGTCATGAAGTGATTTTATAATAATGCATATTCTTAGCTTCTTTTGATGAGTGATAGTGAATGTCAGTTAATGAGTATTTTAGTATCTGTGTCCCTGATGAAAGCCAAGGCACTGGCAGCTTCTTCTTTTTATTTTTAATTAAGTTCCTTGCTCTGTGCTGTTATTTCTGAATCAGTAGGAAGTTGTGGGGGTATGAGAAGCATTAGGCGTTCTCAGGGAGATGAAGGTCAAATGGAAGTTTAACAGTTTGTATTTCTTCATCCTAAAGGTGCTTGTTCCTTATTGATCTCATCTATCTATCAATCATCTATCTATCTATCTATCTATCTATCTATCTATCTATCTATCATCTACCTACCTACTTATCATCTGTCATCTAGCTGTATCTGACTATATCCACCTATCATCTGTATCATCTTTATATCTTTCTTTTCCTTTTTCCTTTTTTGGAAAGGTAGAGAAGGGCAAATCCCCTCAAATCCCTGGCTTAAGACCAGCTTGCATGAAAAAACTCTGGGCAGACAGGCTCCCCTGGCAGGGGGAGCCCCGGGGACACTGCCTGTTAGCCTGAGTTCTGCTCGTGGTTCTATTGGCACCACTAATGTGGACCGACTCTGGGCATCTTTTACCAGCTTGAAGAATGAATGCAAAATAGGTATTTGTCCTTCAGTAGGCCAGAATTAAAACACTGTACCCCCTTCATAGTGAAGTCTCCTAATTAGATATAATAAATACATTTACCCATCAACAAAAATCTGATCATTCCCTTTTCATTTGTTTTTTCTCCAGCATTTCAGTCATAATCTAATATATGGGAAAGGAGAGGTAGGGAAAGAGCTGAGTGTGTTTGAGCCCAGGCGGATGGGTGAGAGATCCCTCCTTTCTTGGTTTAGCACCTGACTTTGGGGAGGGGAGCAAGGGGGGAGGGGGGAGTGGGGGGGTGGGGATGGGAGTGGGGAACACAGGCAAGACTGGGGAGAGCAGCACAAATGAGTGTGTGCCTGCCCACTGCCCAGTGCCAAGGCTGCCCAGCGCTGGGCCGGAGGGAAAGGGCTCAAAGTTTGGAGAACTTGAAATTAACACAGCTTTACAAGGAAGCAATAGGCCTGGGCTGGGCTGGGGATTGAGCTGGTAATGGCCTTCTTTCTTTCTTCTTCTACAACCACAGTGGTTCCCCCTGCAGAATTCCCTTCAATGGCAAGACAGAGACATTTTACTGACAGCAAGAATTCAATCAGAGTCTTATGTAAGGAAGGGGTGATCTTGCGTGAAGCATAACATCATGGGGGCTCTCTTTCTGAGCTACTTCACCGTGAAAGCCTCACAGGCAGTGATCTGTGTGACTGTGGAGTACCCAGGTGCACTGGGAGGGGGTGTGTATTGACTATTGGGAAGAAAAGTCTTCAGCTTTCATATACATAAATGAATGAAATTAACACGTTCATTGGTTTTGTTTAAAAAGCAGAAAGGATGTCTTGTCTATACCCGTTACAAGAGTCATGTCCTTATTTTTTTCTGTGTTGTTCCTGTCACCTGTGAGAACCGATGCTATCTTGGGTCGGCTGTGCATGGTTGTGTTTTTGCCGGTGGCTCCCTGGACAGGAGGGTCACTTCTTATTCCTCAAGGAATGGACGCAAGGGTCAGCTCTGAAATTCAAGAGCGGCTGAGAATTGGGGGATGCTATTTAAGGAGCGTTTCATGCTTGGACTCATGTGTTCCCAAAGTGGACACAGTTGGGCTTGGGGACCCAACGTAAGGAGACCTCTGAAATCCTCCATTTTTCCTTTGTTAGTTGCAAAATAACTAGCTCATTGGGTTCTCGCCACACACGGGCACACGGGAGCTGGATCCAAGACCACTCAGGGCAGAAATGGGGTGGGGGAGGATCCTCAGCTTTTCCTGCCTGGCCCAGCCCTGGTGTCTCGGTGGAAGGCATCTAACCCTTCCCCTTTCTTCTTTTTGGTCCTCACTGCCACCACCTTCCCTTTGGCCCTCTTCTCCTCCCTGATGGGCTGGCTCTCTCCTGCTACAATGCCACCAATGTCCTCCAAAAAACACTCTTGCAAGGGGGTCACATCCTCTCCTGGCCTTATCACACCTTTCTGGGCTGACAAGGCACTCCTCTCCCTCCCCAGCCTAGCTCCACTGGACTTGCTCTTCTTCCTCACCTGAAACATATTCCCATCATGCAGGCTCCTCTCCCAGATGACCTTTCCTCTCTCATGTCCACCTGGAAAATGCCTCCTCATGTTTCAAGGCTCAGTTCAAATCCTGCTTCCTCTGAGACTCCTGGCGGATGTAGGTTTTTCCTTCTTGTTCCCCCTGAGCTGCATTATCCCAGTTAGCTCCCAGTTACTTTGTGTATTGGCCTCCCCAGTAGATTGGGGTGGGGTAACAAGGGTAATGAGGTTGGACTTCACCTTTGCTATATCCTCAGCAGCTAGCTCAGCGTGGTTATTGAATGAATGGGAAGGAATTCTGGGCGAGGAATAGTTTGTGATTAACAATTTGAAGTGGGACACTAAGTGCTATACTTAGCACCTCTATTTTTCTAGAAAATATACCAACTTGGATGGCCATCCCTATGGGCGGCTGTTGAAATATTTCCCGAATGTTCAAAACATGTTAAATCCTACTCAAGAACAGCGTCTAGCACCTTGCTGGATGGGGTGGAGGGGGGCCCCCCAGGTCCTGTCAAGCCAGCTTCTTCTCAGCACCTCGGTCCTACTGAGAGTGGGTCCAGGGACACAATAATTTCTAGGATTCTTGCTAACAAACAATAGATGTTAGGGGATTGGTTGCTGAGAGAGTCCGCTGAAAAGAAACGACTAGATGAGGGAGCTCTACAGCCGGGTTTTGCATTACAGCCTGGTTTAGGGATTGGGTGGCAGCACATGAAGGTGGGTCAGCATGCTTCTGCCTGGGTGGGAAGCAGGAGGGAGGACACCTGTGGGGGTCTGCCGCACGTGTAGGCCAACTGGAACTTGGGAGTCTGCTTGTGAACCCCGGGCCCATTGACCAGGCCACGTTCCGGCACCTCAGCTCCTTCATCAGTTACATGGGATGAGCTGACTTTAGTTTGTCAACATTCCCAGAACAGGGCTGTGCTGGGTGCCGGGCAGCTACAGATGAAGGGCACAGATGGTCTCAGCCCTGGAGCTCCTGAGTTTCGGAGATGACAAGCATCCCTTCCCAGGCCACAGCAGAACTTAAGGATGTGGATAGCTGGTGGGGTCCTCCAAATGTGGGCACCATCCAGTGGCCCTGGTGAGAAATACAGGGCTGTCTCATCAAAATCGCCTTCCCACGCCCACTCTCTCAAGGACTTGCTTCTGTGATCTCGAAAGGATGGGGGGGTCGGGGGGGGGGGGGGGGGGGAGGCATTCTGAGGGGACTCCATGCTGGTGTCTGAGCTTTTCCAAAGGTCAGCTTGGCTCCTGGCCCCTCGGGGGTCCCCAGGGCTGTGTCCTGCTTTGCCCCCAGTTCCAGGCTTGTTCCTCTCCTGTGTCTCGAGGTGCCAGGTGGACAGGACATCTTGTCTGGTCCAGCACGCCACTCCTTCCATTCAGACACTGAGCCACTCCAGAGAAGTGTGATGTGGGACAGTGATGTCTGGCCACAGGGGCTCCCCGGCCAACGGTGGTAAAGTGAACACCAGGTCCCCGAACCCAACTGTGTCAAAGGCCTCTCTTCAGCCCACATCCCCAGTGCCACCAGCCTGAGGGCCTTCTCTTCACCCCATACCCTGCACCCTGAAGGGGCCAGGTGGCCAAGAGCTGCACCTGGGCTCTCTTTTAGCAAATGTGCTCTGAGGCTCATTTATGGTTTGTTTTGTCACTTGTGGACATTTTCACTTTACCCAAATTGACACTTAACTGTGAGTTATGCAAAAAAACAAAAAACAAAAACCAAAAACAAACCAAACCAAAACCTTTGTAAGAGCACACGCTCTGCACCTCCTAGAGGAAGCCCTCTCCTGTTTTGTGTGCCCGGATCCATAATGCCGCCATGTTTTCTTCCTGCCTTCCCCATGGGGTCCGAGTTCCTTGATGGTGGCAGGGAGTCAGCATTCTGTGGCCGTGTGTGTGTTGGGGGGGTGACCTGTTCCTGCAGGAGGGCACTGGCTACAGCACTGATGTGCATTATTGTATTCAAAACTGACAGGCACAGTCCCACCCCTGGCTGAGACTGAAGGCTGAGGTCACCAGTACAAGGAGAACAGAGCCCAGTGCTAAAAGAGGCTTTGAAGCAACAGGAACAGGTCCTTGCCCCTCAGTAGGAGATGGGGGGCTCCCCCCCCACAAGCACAAGGTGATCTGGAAGAACTCAATTTACACCCTTGGCTCCTGTGGGCTGGGGGATCAGCAGAGGGCGGGATAATCCCAGCTTCCCGAGCAGATGGTTTCTGACTACCGCTTGACCCAGTTCCCTCCCAGCAGATGACTGGCAGCAGGGCTGACAGCTCTCCACCAGGGGAGCAAAATGTGGACCCTCCTCTCAACCTCCTCTTCCCAGCAAGGATGAGGTGGCTTCTGCCCCTCCCGGAGCCTGGTCAATGGGCAGGATGCTGCATCTTCCCAAAAGTGTGGAGCGCCCCCTCCCTCCCAGCCCCGTCCCGCCCCGGTGGGTCTGACAGTGACAATGGTGGTAGCCAGACAGGCAAGGACAGCTGTTGTAAGGGTACTGGGGAGTGCGGGGTGCTCAATTCCTTACTGGCTTAATGACTTATTCATTCATTCAGTCAGTCAATCAACTAGCATGGCATCAGACAGGACCCATGAGACCTGGTTCTTGTCCTCCAGGACTCTGGGGCCCCACAAAGGAGAAAGATAGGTGAAGGATAACAGTCAGGCGCTGGGCAGAGGAGCCTAATATGGCAAATAACTCTTCAGGGCACAAGAGGGCCATGGTGAGCTTCACCAAGGAAGAGGGATGGAGCTGGGTCTTCAAGACAGGAGCTTGCCAAATGGTTGGTGGCTGTGGTGATGGAAAGACCCAGAGAACTGGGGCTTGTGTGCCTGGTGGAAGATGCAAACAAAGCCTTGGAGGTGGGTCCAGCCTGGTTCAGGGCCACCTAGCAGGAGGCAGAAGCACCTCCTTCCCGCCCAGAGATCACAGGCTCCACGGGCTCTGGGATCCGGCAGGAGGTGGAACCAGAGGCCAGAGAGTGCTGCGTGGATGGGAACAGCAGAGAATTGGGCTCTGGGGAGAGCCCTAAGGAGGCAGAAGGGCTGCCATCGCGGGGACCCTCCTGGGCCCCTGCTTCTGACATCCCCTCCGTAAACGCGGTAAACCTGTATCAGCTCCAATGTAGCCCCGCAGGGCCAGGCACCTTCAGGTCGGTTCCTCAGATTGGGAGGGAGGGGGCGCTCGGCCTCCAGACTTGCGGGCCTCAGCGGGGCTGCAGTCCAGGCTGAGCTCCGCAGAGGCACGATCAGGCCTGAAGCCCGCCGCCTGAAGCTCCCCAGCTCAGGGAGTGTGGGGAACGCTGAGCTGGAGGCCACGCTCCAGCTTCAGTTCCCCCAGGTGCTGGGAAAGCCAGAATGACCTCCCACCCTGCGTCCACCTCACAGTCTTGCCTGTTGAGTGGGTGGGGGGCTGGGCGAGTAAGGGGATAGGGCAGGGTGGTGTTCCTTGGCCCGGGCGCTGCGCCCTGTGAGCATTGTCTTGCTACCCCGCGCCCAGGTGGGGGCGTAAGGAGGGACGGAGGAACGACCGCACTTGGGGTTCTGGATGGGTTGGCTGGTTCCCTGTTCATTCACAGGGTCGTTTGTCTGGGCCACCCAGGAACTATGCCTTAGAATCACAGTGTTTGGGTTCTGTGAGGAGCTTGACCAAGTTGCCTTGTTTGGGGCTCCCAAGGTGTGACACAGGTGTTATTGTCCTCCCCCACAACAGATGATGAGCTAAAGACCTGAGAAGGTGAAGACTACCCAAGGTCACTCCTACAAAGCTGGCAGTCGCTGAGCCTCCACTGGAACCCGGGTTTGTCTGAGACCAAGATCGACCACTTGGGGCAGGGAGGCAATGGTGCCTCGTCAGCTCCCCAAGTCCTGGGGCTCAGAGGCCTCCCTGCCGCGAGGCTGGTTCCCCACACAGTCGAGGATTTCCCTGGGGGCTTGGGGCCGGCAGAGGCAGCGGCTGGCCAGGCCTCCAACGGCCACCGCCTCCTCTACCCCTCCAGCCCGCGGGGCCCACGCCTCGCCCAGCGCTCGGGCGGCCCGGGGCGCTCGGCTAGGGCACTGCAGCCCGGGAGCGACATCCACCCACGGAGCCAGCCCGCGGCCGCACCGCCGCCCCCGCCTCGCCAAGCTCGAGAAGGTGCACCCGGAGAGGGACGGGGGCGGCCGCCGCGGCGAGAGTCGCTTCTCCCGGTCTCGGAGGGCGGCGGCCGGGATGAGGGCAGGGCCTGCGCGACCGCGGGGAGGGGGCAGGCACCGGCAGCCCGGGCCGGGAGCCCGTCGGTGTCGCCCGCCGCCCAGCTGGGCGAGGGTCCGGGGCGCCCACGTGGTGGGAAAGTTTCGAGACAGCAAAAGTGGCCGGGCATTGCGGGGGTGGGGGGGAGGGGAGCGGGCCGGCTCGCCCCTCCTTCCCGCGAAGGCAGAAAGGAAAAAAGCGGGGGGAAGCGGGGGTGGGCGTGGGGATCGGGCGGCAGCGACTTGAACAGATTCCGCCCCCCCCCCGGGGGGGGAGAAGCCGGAGCGGGGAGGCACGGACAGTCTCCTCCCGCATGGCCAGGACGAGACTCTCTCACCGCCCCCCCTTTTTTTATGCCAACGTCTCAACGCGCGCGCACATACGGAGATTGTGCGGCTTTTTTTTACCCCTTGGGAGAAAAACCGAGGAGAGTAAAAGAAGAGAGGGCAAAGAGAAGAACTCCTCGGCAGGCTCTGCACTGTGTCGCGGCCGGGCGCGGGGACGCGGCCGCCACCCTCCCGCTCTCTCCCGGCCCTGCGGCGTGTGCCAGTGGGAGAGCGAGCTAGGGCACCCGCACCCGGGGACGCTGCGAGACTTTTAGGCGCTCCAACCAACCTCGCCGCCGCCGCAGCAGGCAGGAGGGACAGGGGCGAGAAGGGCCCTGCCTCCGCCTCGTCTTCCTCGCACGGCGCCCCGCGCCCAGCCGGCCCGCGCAGGCAGGCGGAGGGAGGGAGGCAGCGAGAAGGCGGGCGGAGCGGAGGCCCCGGCGGAGCGCGCAGTGGCCGGCCCGCCCGCCGGTGGATGCGGCGCCCCGGGAGCCTAGAGACAACTTTGCCGTGTGACGCGCCGGGAGGACTGCAGGGCCCGCGGCCGGGGGCTCCGCGCCGCCTCTGAGCCGGCCCGCGCGGCCGGCGCTCCCCGGCGCTCCCGCCACTGCGCTCGCCCCGCTCCGCCGCCCGCCCGCCGGCCCGCGGCGAGCACTACCGGTCCGTCGCCGGCGGCCGCGGCCCTTCCTCGGCGCTCAGGTGAGAGCGCGGGGCCCCGCCGCAGCGCCCGCCGCAGCGCCGCGCCCGGCTCCGCTCCAGGGACTCCGGCGCCTTCGCTTCCGTCTCGGCCAAGTTGCGTCGACCGGCCCTTTCGCCACCTTCCCCGCGCGGCGGCCTAGGCGCCGCTGCCGCCGCTTTCGCTTCACCGGAGCTGGGGGCTGCGGGGCCCCGACGCGGAGAGGATGGGGGGAAGGCTGCAGATGCTGAGGCGCCCTGAGACGCCCGCGCGGCAGTGACCCTCCGGCCCCCCGCCTCGCCCGCACGCCTCTCCGGCCCCCGCGGCCCTCGGCGCCCCTTCCCCGCCGCGCGGGAACCCCCGCGGCCCGGCCGGCCCCCT
>NW_023270377.1:100781972-100800137 GCF_011800145.1 Mirounga leonina
GGGAGCCCGGAGCCCGGCCCTGCGCTCGGCTCGGCTCGCCTCGCGGCGGGCGCCCTCGTCGCCAGCGGCGCACCATGGACGGGCTGCCCGGTCGGGCGCTGGGGGCCGCCTGCCTTTTGCTGCTGGCGGCCGGCTGGCTGGGGCCCGAGGCCTGGGGCTCGCCCACGCCCCCGCCGTCGCCCGCCGCGCCGCCGCCGCCCCCGCCGCCCGGAGCTCCCGGCGGCTCGCAGGACACCTGTACGTCGTGCGGCGGCTTCCGGCGGCCCGAGGAGCTGGGCCGGGTGGACGGCGACTTCCTGGAGGCGGTGAAGCGGCACATCTTGAGCCGCCTGCAGATGCGGGGCCGGCCCAACATCACGCACGCCGTGCCCAAGGCCGCCATGGTCACGGCCCTGCGCAAGCTGCACGCGGGCAAGGTGCGCGAAGACGGCCGCGTGGAGATTCCGCACCTCGACGGCCACGCCAGCCCCGGCGCAGACGGCCAGGAGCGCGTCTCCGAGATCATCAGCTTCGCCGAGACAGGTGGGTTGGTCCCACTGGCTGCCAGCTGCGGCCCTCGCTCCCCACCCCCTCTCACCCTCTCCCACCCCCTTCTCCTTGCCCGTCTGGCCGCCGCAGCCAGCGCACCCTGGGGGCAACGCGGACTCCCGGCCCTGCCGCTCCCCTCTGGCCCTGTGCGCCTCATCCCAGTTGCCGTCCTCCCCCCCCCCACCCCCGCGCCGCCCAGGCAGCACACCCCTTCCTGCTCCCCCTGTGCCCGCTGCTGAGCGCCTTGCCCTCCACCCCTGCTCTCTGAAATCGGGGCCTCAGCGCCTCTGGGCGCGCATCCCCCTCCCGGCAGATGCGTACGGCCCTGGCTCCGCGGGCACTTGCTTGGTGATTGCTTAATGTTTTTGTTTCCCACGATCGGAGTGTAGGCTTAGCAGTGTGGTTGGAGATGTGTGTGCTTGTTGATATCCGTGGGCCGGAGAAGTGTGTGTGTGTGTGTGTGTGTGTGTGCCTGTGTGCCTGCGTGAGAGGCCCCGGGGCCGCTTCCATCGCCGGGCAGCGTGGGCTTGCCAGGATTGCTGAAGCCTCACTGGGGAGAGCTAGGCAACCTCTCTTCCGATTGTGTGGGCACCAGAATCGGGCGGAAGGCAGGCTTCTCAACAGGTCCCATCATTTACGCAGAGAAAGACGCGGCTCGGGGGCAGCCCCGTGCCTCTCGGCTCGCCTGGCAGCGGCAGCAGCCCCCTCGCCTGAGAGCTGCAGAGTTCGTAGTTAACAAAGGGTAGGAGCCCTTTCCGGAATTTTCTCCCGGCCCTGGATTGTAAATTTCTACCACTGTCTAAATATAATAATCGAGAGACCGAAAATCTTTCGGAACTTTAAAAGAAGGGGGAAAATGTGCCGGCGCTGAAATGCTGCAAGTGCTTTCCACTCCGCTGTCCTTTTCAGGACTTGAATGAGCCAGGCTGGCTTTTGTGCCTGGAGCTCAGCCCCATTTGTGCCGAGGGGACTGCGGAGAAGGTCGCAGAGGGGGAAGCCCTGGTGTGGGCAGGGTGGGGGTGGGCAGGGAGCTTGTTGAAGGGGGGGAGCGGTTGTGTCACCAGGCTGAAAATGCCCCCCACCCTCCCAGGCAGCAGGCAGACGGTCCTGGTGCCGCCTGGGGATGAAAAGGGATGAAAAGTTTTGCATGGCCGGGTGTGGAGAAAAGCAGAGACAATCGGGCTGGTTTGTGCTTAGAAAGAAATGCATTGCTGTTTTAGCTGTCCGA
This sequence comes from Mirounga leonina, assembly GCF_011800145.1. NCBI lineage: Eukaryota > Metazoa > Chordata > Mammalia > Carnivora > Phocidae > Mirounga > Mirounga leonina. Next base: position 100,783,729 of record NW_023270377.1, read on the forward strand.
CCGAGTCAGGGAAAGCTCGACATGCAATTAGAGAGCTTGGATTAAAAGGTGCTTTGGGGCCCAGAGTAGAAATGTGATTCTGGAAGGTCGAGGAGGCCTTTTGGTCCCGGTGGCACAAAATGACAGCGGGGGCTGGTATATTTCTGGTCCGTTTAACGGAGCCAGCTCTTTGACTTATAAATAACAGATTCAGGTCACAGGCAGCTCGTCCAAGACCAGCTTTTAAGGCTGCACTTTCCCCCATTTCAAAGTCAGATGTCAGTTGTTAGAGGGGCCAGGCAAGGCCTGAGAAGGGGGCTGCAGGGCAGTGGTAGGAGGTTTGATAAAACCAGCGTGGTCACACAGTTGCCTTATTTGTTCTTCCTGTGGGGGGGGGGTGGAGGAAGAAAAAAGTACAGATTGTCAGAAGAGTCACTGAAATGTACCATGAGGGAGTGGTTGTGTCTCGGTTGGCCTGGCCCTCTCTTCTTGTGGAGCTGAATTATGGAGGAAACTAACAAGCCAGTTCCCCTTTTCCTTGGCGATTTTGAACGTGCCATTAATGGGGAGCCAGCATCTCATGAAAGGAGTGGACCTCAAGTTTCAAGGCTGAATGTCCTGTCCCTTGGAACTAGTCAGAACCGAGGGCTGCACTTTGCAGCCTGCAAAGCGCACGTTCCTGTGTCAGAAATCTGAGCAGAGCTCGCTTGTTTGCAGTGGAGGTTCCACTGGGGGTTGGATCAGATCATGCTTAGGTAAACACTGGGAAGAGGTGGTAGGTGGCTCAGCTCGATTTTGCAATGCCCTGAGTTAACCAAAAAAAAAAAAAAAAAAAGAAAAAAGAAAGAAAGAAAGAAAAAAAAAAAAACCCAACCTCTCTACTGAAACAACCCACCCCAAAATCCTCAGTGAGATCCTGGTTTTATTTTTCAGATTTCACAGATACCCATAACAACTTGTTAAGATCTTGGCCTCCTGACAAGTTCCTCTGTTGAGCTTTGAGGCCTGACAGCCTGTCTCCAGGGAGCCCTGGCCTGGGAGAGGTGAGGCAGGATTTTATAGGCCTGGACCCTCCAGCTCCAAGCTGGTCGGGGTTTCTCAATGGAAAACGATTTTCTCTGCCTCTCCCAGGTTCCAGTCAGAGGCCCTGGCCCCAGGAACAGTGTTTCTGGTCAATAACGTCTTCCAGCTGCGTGGCAAGTTCGCATTCCAGCATCATGCAGCGGAGTCTCTTTCCCCATTGCCTCGTGTTCTCCTTGATTTAACTTGGCCTGCTCTCCCACTTCTCCGCAGATGGCCTCGCCTCCTCCCGGGTCCGCCTGTACTTCTTCGTCTCCAACGAGGGCAACCAGAACCTGTTTGTGGTGCAGGCCAGCCTGTGGCTCTACCTGAAGCTCCTGCCCTACGTCCTGGAGAAGGGCGGCCGCAGGAAGGTGCGCGTCAAGGTGTACTTCCAGGAGCAGGGCCACGGCGACCGGTGGAACGTGGTGGAGAAGAAGGTGGACCTCAAGCGCAGTGGCTGGCACACCTTTCCGCTCACCGAGGCCATGCGGGCCTTGTTTGAGCGCGGCGAGCGGCGGCTCAACCTGGACGTGCAGTGTGACGGCTGCCAGGAGCTGGCCGTGCTGCCCGTGTTCGTGGACCCGGGCGAGGAGTCGCACCGGCCCTTTGTGGTGGTGCAGGCCCGGCTGGGGGACAGCAGACACCGCATCCGCAAGCGGGGCCTGGAGTGCGATGGCCGGACGAACCTCTGTTGCAGGCAGCAGTTCTTCATCGACTTCCGCCTCATCGGCTGGAACGACTGGATCATCGCGCCCACTGGCTACTACGGGAACTACTGTGAGGGCAGCTGCCCGGCCTACCTGGCGGGGGTCCCCGGCTCCGCCTCCTCCTTCCACACGGCCGTGGTCAACCAGTACCGCATGCGGGGCCTCAACCCCGGCACGGTCAACTCCTGCTGCATCCCCACCAAGCTGAGCACCATGTCCATGCTCTACTTCGACGACGAGTACAACATCGTCAAGCGGGACGTGCCCAACATGATCGTGGAGGAGTGCGGCTGTGCCTGACCCGCGGCAGGGCTGTGGCGGCAGCGGGGCGCAAGGGCTGGTGGGGGGGGGGCGGCAGGGCTCCTTGCAGCCCCTGTGGGAACCGGCTGCCCAGCCGCAGAGCGCTGTCCTTGCATCGGGCTGCCCAGAAGGTGCCGGCGCGAGGCCTGAGATCTTTTTCTACTACTTCATCGAGCAATCAGTCAAAGCCAGAGCAAGAACCCTCAACTGACATGAAATGCTTTCAAATGCACACGTAGACACGCACAGCCAGACGCATCCTGCCACCCACACAGCAGCCTCTGGGATACCAGCAAATGGATGCGGTGACCAATGGCAGCTTAGCTGCAGATGCCTGTTGGTGGGAGAGAATGGGGTGAGCGGCCACCATTCCCACCAGCTGGCCCGGCCACTCTGAATCGCGCCTTCCGAGCACACATAAAAGCACAAAGACAGAGAGACACACACACAGAAAGAGAAAGAGAGAGAGCACGGGAGCCACAGAAAGGAAAAGCAGAAGCGGGGGTGGGGAGCGTGCAGACGGGCAGGAAGGCTGCATGTCCCCCTTTGCTGGTGTGCAAGGCCTGCCATGCCTCAGCATCTCCTGGCTCGGGCATGTTGGCTTCCTTCCCTGCCTGGGATCCTTCATGCTGCAGGACCAGGGGAAGCCGGTCTTTTCCCACCCTTGTAGAGGGGAAAGAGGCCCAGAATGGACACAACCTGCCAGAGACCATGGAGCCGTGGCAATGACCGTTTGACTGTCGCTTGGGTCCCTGGCGTGACTTCTATGTGTGTTTGTTTTGGGGGGAGGGAGGGAGGGCGACGAGAAGGGTCTTAATTTGATGCTTTAACTGATCACTAGCAGTTGACAGACAGGTCACGCATTCCAGTTGTATCATTGAAAAGGGACTTTTCTACCAGGTATGACCTTTTAAGTTAAGATTTGAATCGTTTTACATGGGAAGAAAAAAAAAAAGTTGCAATCTGTGCCCTTCACTGGGGATATTCCTCTAGGCCTGGTTGGGATAGGGGTGGAAATGACCCTTAGGCAAGGGCATGAGCCCAGAGGAGGAAATGGTGGAGTGGAGGCATTCTGGGAATGCTGGTGTTGGGGAGTGGGGGTGCCCTCCCACCCCCACCCCAGCAGGGTTTGTGGGAGGGGAGCAGCGTAGCTGGTCTTGGAGAGCTGGGGGAGGCTTTCAGCTGCTTTGCAGAAGTTGCCCGCGTGGGTTCCGGCCACCAGGGCCGGCCATGGACGTGGCCCCCGCCTGTTCGCGCCTGCCCGCCTGCCCCTCCTAGCACTTGCCGACTTGCCTGAACGCACATGATCTAGCACTTGCCCATCTGCGTGTGTCCAGGAGTGGCCCTTGGCAGAGCACTGAACTCGCTCGCCCCCAGATGCCCAAGTGCCGCGTGAACTATGCAATTTAAAGGGTTGACCCACACTAGACGAAACTGGACTCGTACGACTCTTTTTATATTTTTTATACTTGAAATGAAATCCTTTGCTTCTTTTTTAAGCGAATGATTGCTTTTAATGTTTGCACTGATTTAGTTGCATGATTAGTCAGAAACTGCCATTTGAAAAAAGAAGTTATTTTTATAGCAGCAAAAAAAAAAAATACAGTTAAATGTATTATACATAATTTTGGAACCAAAGAGGCCAACAGATCAGTTTTAATTTTTATTAGATGGTGAGGCCATCTTCTGTGAGGTAGACGTTCTGAACAATCCCTTGAGTGGCCTGCCAACGTTTCAGGGTATAAATGGATTTTGTTTATTCAGTTTGATGTGTCTTTTCTATCTTTACACACCCAGAAGGTACAGAAAAAATGACTATGGTAGAATGCAGGTGTGCGTCCTTAAATCCCCACCTTTATGTTTATTTAATAAAGCTCCCCTTAGGTTCTGTTTCATAATAATTTAAAACCAAACAATTTTCCCATAGACTTGCTGTTAAAGTATTTTACATCTGTGTACAGTTTAAGAAAATAAAAGATTGAGTGCCACGGGCTTCCTGCCTTGTGTGGTGTGCGGGGTGGGGGGCGGTGAGTCGGCGGGGCGTGGGCTGTAGGCGGTGGCCGGGAGGAGGGTGTGGGCCGGGCATCCAGCTTTGATGCCCCCCCGCCTCCGAGGCTCGCTCCCGGCACTCTCTGAGTCCTTGCCACGAGCACCGATGTCCGTCAGAGAGTCTAGGAAAAATGGCAGATGATCAAAATGAAGGACAATTAGCAAATTCATGAATTACACATTTGTTTACCCTCTTGGTCCCAAGACTAATTACGTACTACTAAAGCCACATCTATAACCACTTGAAAGTGCTGGTTAAGCCCCCCCATCCCTGGAAGGAAATGTAAAACCTGGATGGGTGAAGCCCACCTGACCTCCGTGCCCACCTCCATTCACTAACATGGGTGACTGTAACCCAGAAGAGGCTGGGAGCTTAGGACAGAAGGGTGAACAGAAACAAGGCCTTGTCCTTGCCTGCTGGGGTTTGAACTGGGAGTAGGTGGTAGTGCTGCTTTTAGTAGTGACAAAGGTCCAACTCCCGTGGCAGGTAGGACTTAAGGGCTGTTTGATATCATGCTTTTTGGGACATGGTTTCATCTTCATTTTCCAGAGCTTGGAATCTGAGGCTCGGAGAGGTTCAGAGCTTGCCTGAGTCACAGAGCTGGGACAGGCATGCTGGGCACTGGAGGCCAGGTGCCCCAGCTGGCCCACCCGGTCCCCTGGGAGGACTGCAGCCCAAAGGCCGTGCCTTCATCTGAGGCCCTGGGTTTGCTCCTTGGTTTTGGGGCCACGTGTGGTCTTCCCAGAAAATCTCGGGACATTTGAGCAGGCGGGGCCTTGCCGATTGGTCTAACCCCGTTAAGGTAACGATGGGGAAACCGAAGGAGGCTGTGGTTGGCGGGAGGGATATATCTCAACTGGCACAGCCCGCTGGTGGCAGGAGGCCGTATCTGGCCTCTGTCTGTTTCCACCCTTTGCCTATCCGAGAGAGCTACTGTTCTGCCAGGCTTTCGTCCCGAGGGGTGTATTTATTGATCTGCAGGGTCTTCAGACACTATACAAGTTAGTAGGGGCAAAGAAGAAAATGTCATAAAGACAGGCCTGGCCTGGGCATTTGGGGTGTAAGTCAGAGTCCAGCTGCTTCTCTACGGTGGGCTACATGCCACGGCTCGTTGCTCTAGGCCCCCGGTCCAGCCGCTGCCCACCCCTGGCCCAGGAATTTTTACTGGCAGCCTCCGGACGGGCAGTGCGAGGCACCAGGGTGCCCGTACTGTTTGGATCTGACCACCTCTGGGGCCCACCTCTGGGGCTGAGCTTCACAGGGTGGCCCATGGATCCCACAGCAGCCCCAGGAAGGGTCTGGGACTCTGAGGTCACGAGGCCAGTGGGCTGGCAGGACATGGTCTCTGAGTGGTGCTCTGCTGCTCTTTGCTGGCAGGGGTCCCTGTGGGCTCTGGCCCTGCTGGGACAATGGTAGTTAGCAGTAACTTCTCCTGACAGGTGCAGTGAGGAGAGGCCTGCGTCCCCAGTCCCGGGGCTGAGTGTTCTTTCTCCAGTAGGGACATGCTGCTTCCTTCCCATGCTTCTGTGGCCAGAGGTGCCCCTGTTCCTTCTTTCTCGTTCAGTTCTCAGTCCTTTTCTGCCTACTGCTCTTGCCCATTTTCTGCCTCTGTCTTCCCAGTGGGCCTGGCCCGAGGGCCCACTTCTCCCTGGGGATGTCCCTGGAGCCCCACACTGCAGGCCAGAGAGTAAGCTGCCCACACTGCCTTCCAGGTCCAGCGCTTCTGCCCCTGAGCCCTCCTGGTCTGCTTTAAGGTTCCTCTTCCTTCCCCTGTATCCCTCTTTCCCCTTCTTCAGGCCACCAGGCCGTTAGCCTCTCATAGGAACAATGGGTCAGGCAGGGCCAGCCAGGCTACCCGATCTGCTTCAGATGTCTCCACCACCCACCTATTGTGATTCGTGGGATCCCACCATGTCCCATTCATCCTTGGCTGACCTTCAGACATGCCCTGAGTCCTCAGTGACTTGGTGGAGCCAAGTCTGAGGTGGGGGATAGGGCGCCGGGTGCGGTGAGGAGAGCCCCCATATGCCACACCCACCACCCCTCCGTTCTCCCCCATTTCCCAGATGGGCAGAGGGAGGGTCCACTGAGCAGAGGCTCCAGGGGTGTCCTATGTCTGTTTTCCCTCCCAGCCCTCTGAGAGTTTGGCTCAGAGTGGAGCACAGAGTGGGTCCCCTGCTGCCCAGCCCAGGGTGGAGGTAGCATTTAGGAAGCATTTAGGAGGGCCTATTACGTGTCAGAGCTTGCATGCATGGTCCTGCTAGGGTCCCTAGTGCCGCTCCAGACAGGGTCCGGGAGAGGGCCTCGGGCAGCTCTTGCACGTGGCCGGACCCCTGCCTCACCTGGCCCTCAGGCTTGCCCAGAGCACACCTAGCACGCCCTCTGCGAGGCCCTGTGGGAATTCTTGCTGGGAACCTCGTAAGGAGCCTGGCAGAGCATCCCTGCCGCTGCCTAGACCTCCTTCCAGGGCAGGGACAAGGAGGGGTGGGCCTAGGCTCCCACCAAGCCATGAAGACCACTACGGGCCAAAGAAAGTATGCCCGTGTGGGCAAAGGAGCAGAAAGCCAACACCCTTCCTATGGGCAGAGGCTCCTGGAGGAACCCCAGCCTGTACTCGGCTTCCAGTGGGATGTTTTGAGCACATGATGAGTTACCTGTGGGCCTTGCACGAGGAGCTGCACCTGTCGTAGGTGAGGCATGGGTCTAAGTCAGGCGGGTGTGGCAGGCTCCGGCAGCCCGTGGGGGTGAGCCCGGGGGGGTGCAGGGGGCGGGGATGGCTGTTAGTGGGCGTGGATGGGGAACTGGGGGTGAGGTGGTGTGACTGCAGATATGACTGCATGGGAGCCGTGGGGGGTGCGAGACTGTGGGTGTGAGCTGGGACTGTGTGGTCGGCTGCCTCTGAGGCTGTGTGGGGGAGTTTGTGTGTGGGGTGGAGTGTGAGGCCACGTGGGCTGGGAGACTGTGATGGCGGGCTGTGGTCGCATGGTTGGTTGTGTGTATTTCTTGCCATTTTTGTGTGCCTCGTCATCATGAGGTGACACGCCTGGCCTGCGATGTGCTTTGTCATCGGGGTAGTTATATTTGTAAATCCGGCCCGTGGCTGGCGAGCCCCCCTGCCGTTGGGGTCTAGATCACCCCCATGTCGGATCAGGGGGCGCAGGCATCATTGCCGGGGCCTGTGCAGCTGCCTTCAGTGTGGTGTCACCGCTCCTGTCGCCCTGCCCTGGCCAATCAGTGCCGGGGGTGGGGGTGGGGGGTGTCACCGTAATGTCCCTGCATCCCTGAAGCCTCGCTTTCAAAGTAGAATGGTACCATCTGGCCAGTCATTCCATCACTCCACGAACATTTTCCTGGGGGCCCGTTCTTCTGTGCTGGGGGATCATCAGCTCGGTCCTCATAACCATCCCTGTCGGAGGGGGTGCGGGTACGCTTGTCCCCATTTTACAGATGAGAAGATTAAGGCTGAGAAAGCCATTTGCTGAAAGTGGCACAGCTCATAAGCTGCAAAGCTGAGATTTGCCCCCCCAGGAGCTGTTTCCAAAGTCACTTACAACCACTGGGCTGCCCAGGGGGAGGGGTAAGGGAAAACACAACTGTTCTGGGGCCTACCTGGAAGAGAAGAGAGGCTGGGGCTCAGGGTTTTCTCTGCCCCACCCGCCCCCACCCCACAACTCCTGTCCAAGACTCCAGCCTGGCACATCAATGGCACTTGTACATGGAGCTGTTCTTCTCTCTGGCTATGGGGACTGTCATCCATGCACCATCCCTACTCCCTCCATGGCCAGGTGGGTGAGATGGCTGCTGGCCTGATTCTTGGAAAACAGACTATGGATTGAGCAAAGCCGAGTGGGGGGGAGGGGCAGGAAGCTGGTGACTTTGTCTCTGGTCTGGTGGTGGCGGGGGTGGGGTGCGGAGGGGGCGTGCATGGTCTGGACAATCTTCCAGGAGCAGAGGCTCCGGAAGCATGCGCTCAGGGCCTGCCCACCTGGTTTTGTGATCACAGCCGGACCTAGCCTCTCAGTGTCCTCATCTGTAAAATGGGGGCAATGACAGTCCCATCATGGGGCCCAGAGGCTCAGGGGGTGCCGTGAGCGTTGAGGTGTTTAGAATAGGGCCAGGATCTGGTGTGGTTGCTGTTCTCCAGCAGGCTTCCCTGTGTTAGGAATGGTGCGGGGTGTGTGTATCCGAGAGGCCCTCTGGGATACACCTCTTTCATCCTTAGTTACTCATTCAGTGAATATTCACAGGGGCTGTGACGCTGATGTTAGCTAACATTTATGGAGAATTTACAGCCATCAGCTATAATGCTTCACAACACTGGTTAATCTTTACAACCTCTCCATTGGGCTGGTGAGGTGTACCCATTTTACTGATGAGGAGGTGAGGCTCAGGAAGTAGACTGTCTTGTTGGAGGCCTCATAGCTACTCCAAGGGTGGATGGCGTCTGTGGCCTTCCAGAGGCTGCCTCCTCTCCCTTCAGTGTTCTGAAGAGAACTTCGGGGCCCTTGAACCCCAGGGGCTGGGGGAGATGGAGGAGGAGGTAGGAGGGACGCCTGCTCTAGGGCCAAGGGGACCTGGGGCTGCTGCTGGGTGCGGCCTAGAGAGGCCCTTTAGAAGCCTTCAGCTGTCCCCCAGCCCTCCCCCTCCCTCCGGGTGCCTGCCCACCTGCAGATCCCACCTGGTAGAAGGGCCACTCCATGAGCAGACATGGGGACCTGTCTGAGGTCACTGCAGACCCCCAGAGAATCCGATGGGCGCAAAGACCCACAGAGGCACTGCGAAAATGCACACTGGACACGTTTGCAAGTGGGATTTCAAGGATGGGTTCTTAGACCCCCTCACTGAGGCAGGGGAGAGAGGGGCGCAGAGAGAGAGGATTGCAGGAGGAGACGTTACTCCCCACACCCAATTACAGGGACCCTCTAAATCCACGTCAGCTCAGGGGGTTTTGTGTAGTCAGACATTTCTGCTAGCACTCTCCCTCCCCCTCCAGCCAGGCTCCTGTTCTGCCCCCTCCCCACCTCCTTCTTCCCCCCAGGCCTCCCAGCCGACTTCCGACTTCTGACTTCCGTTCCCTGTGCCTCCCCTGCCCAGCCCCTCTCAGCCCTGTGTCTCCCTCCCCAGCTTCAGGGATGGTGGTGAGCGTGGGGTAGGTTCCTGGGTGCTAATTCTAGCCCTGGTCTGGAATGAAGGGTGTGGGAGGGCTGAGTTTGCCCGACTCACTCCCCTTCCTCATTACTGTGGGGCCTTTGGGTAGAGCACAAGGCCCTGGGGTCCTCCAGTGAGAAGGGGAGACTCTTCTTGGCCCCCCATGGGTGTGTGTGGGCACACATGTGCATGTGTGCGTGCATGTGTGTGTGTGTGAGAGAGAGAGAGAGAGAGAGAGAGAGAGAGAGAATCTGGCAGACATCTCCACCCCCCTGGGAAGCTTGGAGCCTCATGGAAGAGCCCTGGTTTTTAGGCCACTTGGGAACCCTGTCATTGACCCAGTAGGAGTACGGCCCTAGGCCTCAGAGGACATTCTGAGGGTGGTCTGGTTCTGTGTTGGGGCTTTGGGGTGTCACCTCACTTCTCACAGGAGCCCTGGGAGGGAGGTAAGTCGCTGCCGTTCACCCCGTCCACAGATGAGGCTCCTGGGGCCACCTCCCACTTCCAGGACGTCAGAGCTCCCTGAGCAGGTAGACATGCCACACTGGCTCTGAGACTGCCTCTGAACTTCCCTGCTGTCGGGGAGGCCCCGGGGACAGCCTGCAGCTCCGTCCCTGCCTGAGAGTAGCTTCAGTGACCCTCTCAGGACTAACTGTGCGCACAAGGGGCCTTCAGGTGCATAAATCCCTGGGGAGAGGGGTGACACCTTAGACCTATTGTAAGTAAGTCATACCTTTGTGGGAACTAGGAAGGGCCTGGGGCTGCCTTGGCCCTGTCAGAGGGCCTGTTTGGGTGGTGGCAGCCACAGGCCAACACTGCAATTGGCGGATCACAGGTCTTTTTCCAAAACATACCCATGGCATTCTCCCACCTTTCCTGGGTAATATTTTACATAATACTTGGTGGACCCTGTCTCTCCCCTCTATAAAATCCTTCCAGGGCCCCACGGCCCCAGGAAGAAGTCTGGTGGCTCATGGGCTCACCAGGGCCCCAGGCCTGCTGCTTACCTCCCCACCTGGAGCCCGCAGGCCCCTCTTTGCCCGCCACACTCAGCCTTCAGTTCCCATCTGTAGCTCACCACCTTCACCCCTGTGTCTCCAAGTGCCCTTTCCTGCCCCCAACACCCTTTCTCCCCCTCTTGGGTAATTGTGCTTCACCCTTTGGGGCTCTGGAATCGGAGCCCTGACTCCCAAGGCTCAGGATCCTCCTCTCCAGTCTTACTTGCATGGTCACCCACATACCTTCCTGGACTCTAGGGAAGGTGGGGTCTGTCTTATTCACCACTGTACCGTCCTTCGGCTGGGACAGAATTAGGGCTCCACACACAACTGTTAAATGAAGGAACACAGTCACGCTCAGGGGGAGGGGTCTGACTCCACTCACCCATTTCCCTGATGGAGCAACCGAGGCGGAGGGAGCCAGCAGGACCCAGGGAGAGGCTCAGCTGGCTAAGACCCAAAGCTAGCGCTCCTGGCCGGATCAGTGCTCCTGACCACGCCTTTGTTATTTTTCTCCCTTTTATAGAGCACCCCGTGCCCCACAGGTGACTCATGCAATAGCATTTCAAAAGATCTGTAATTTGCCCTGAGTGTTCAGGCTTCGTGGTGAAGCTCTGCCTCATATCCAAGCTTCTGTTGTTGCCCTAGGCAAACGCAATGCCCATCTGCCTGGGTGGCAACCAAGAGCTTGGGCTCCAATAAAGTGTCCATGTGGGCTTCCTGCCCCACCCAGGGGCTCGTGGCACCCTGAAGAAGGCATCCGTCCCTGCCCTGGGATTCCACTCCTGGGAAAGTGTGGTTTGCCACCCGAGGGTGTCTTATAAAAGCTCAGCTTTAATTAATCAATCACTGGGAGATGAATTGGTTAATGTGGGCCCCGCTCCCCCGCAGGTGACTGGCACAGTAATGAGTGTCAAGTATTCCAGCATTAATAATTAATGCTCCGACCGTGCCGAGGAGGAGTGGAAGGTGCATGGTGCCGTGTCAGCTCTGCGGGCCAGCCCACCACCCCCTCCCCAGGGGGTCTGAGCAGCGCCCCAGGGCAGTGCGTCCTCTTTGCTATTTTGGTGTGAGGAAGGGCCCCGGATGAGGGGTCAGGGAGCTGGACTCGGGAGGCGGACTGTAAGCCTCACCAGGGCAGGGGGCCGTCTGCTTGCGCACCGCTGCATCCCCAGAGCAGGATCCGTGCCCAGCACATAGCAGGTGCTCTCGGGAAATAGCTGCTGGCGGACTGCTTTATCCTTATCCTGGCCCCTCAAGCCTGTGATCGCAGGCATGTTTTTTGCCCCCTCTAGCCTAGACTTTTCTCCCTTGATATTGGATTGGACTAGATGGTTCATTCATTCATTCATTCTTTCCTTCATCTCTTGAGTCATTCCTTGTTTTTTTCTCACTTCATTCCCTAAGTGCCTATTATGTGTCAGAACCCCAGAGCCAGCACTCATCTCTCCTTGAGGACAGTCACCTGCAGCTCCCATAGGCCCCTGCCGCGGCCAACAGCCATTCCCTTGGGAAAGACAAGGCCCTGGGGCTCCGGGGGGGGCCCCTGCATTCAGAGTGGCAGGTTATCTTGAGCCAGCTTCACGTGAACTTCACGCGAACTTCCTCCCAGGCAGAGACCGGGCCTCCCCTTGACATCCACTTACGGGATTATTCTGTGTCCCTTGGCGGCTGGGGATGCCGTGGCTTCAGCCACAGTGGTAGGACAGAATGGTACCTTCACACAGTGTTTCGCCTCTTCTGAGCACCAGGCTGGGATGGGCTCTCACCTATGGCCCGTCTTGGAGTGGACAGGGAGAAATGAGTGGCTTGGCCAGCCAAGAGGTATCTATGCTGGCTTGGTGTTGGAGAGGCGGGAGCGGGGGCATCTCCCCACGAGGGGGGCACTTCCGGGTAAAAGTTAAAAAAGAGCTCCCATTCTGTTCCATCTTCTGTGAGTCATGGGAAGGCAGGCCCCGAGATTTAGTGTTTGGGGAGGTGGGGGTGGGGGGACCGGTTGCTGAAAGCAGAAGATGTGTCAGAGGCTGGTTAGATCAGAGAACTGTAGAGAAGCCCATCCAATCTCTTATTCTGTAGAGGGATAACCGAGGTACACAGAGGTTGCAGAATCGCCTGAGGCCCCACAGCTAATGCAGCTCAACTGAGCAGGCCAGACTCTTACCTGGTGCTTGCTCTGCGCCCAGGGCTACAAGGTCCCTCCTAGGCAGTCTGACCCTCCAAGATGTGATCCTCGCCTGGCCTGTGATATACAGCAGTGTGTACATGGTGCCCGAAGGCAAGAGGTGGGGCTGTGGGAGCACAAAGAAAGACTCTCTGGAGGAGGCAGGTCTCGACCACATCACCCCAGGGCACCTTCCTGCAGAGTCCTCCCTGGGCCCAGGGCTCTCTGCTCCCATGGTTTCCCAAGAGGGGAAACCCACACAGGCCAGTGGCTAAGAGCTAGGTAGATAGTGGTGTAGATTTCCACACTCGAGCCCTACCCTGTCCTAGCTGTGTGCCCTACGGCTAGTTACTTAACCTCTCTGTGTCTCAGTTCCCTCATACAATGGGGCTAATAATAGTGTTTACCTTACCGGCTAATTGTGTGGATTAAATGAGATAATAATAATAATAGCTCCCACTGACTGAGTGCTCCTAATGTGCCAAGAACTCTTCTAAACCCTTGACACATTTTCACCCAACTAATCTCCCAGGGCTCTAGGGAGTATTAGTATTTCTATTCCACAGGTGAAGAAACCCAAGAGCAGACAGCGTGACTTGCCCGGGATCACACCATCTGATAGGGAAGAGCCACAAGGAAGTCTCAGGTCCCAGGGGGCACGGGGCTCCGGCCTGTGGGGTCTGCACCCTGCCGGGCCTCGTGAAGTTGGCTCATTCTGGGGAATTGGGCAAACCTCCTCTCTCCCCCTGCCTGCCCCCGGGCTTGGAGAGCCCAGGCTAGCCCCATCAGGGCCACCAGGATGACCGTGAGCCTCCTTCCAGGTCAAGGCTGAGATAGGGTTCTGGGATTGTTTTAGGAAATCCTGAAGCATTCCATCCCCATTTCCCCAACAGTTCGTGGTATCTTATTCCCTATCTTTAGTCGCGAATCTTCTCCTTTAGTAGATGCCCATGGATTCAGAGGACACAGAGCCAGGCACAGATTGGTGAGCCATGCTAACGGACCCTGAGGGCCAACGCCGGCACTGCTCACTGTTGAAGTCATGCTCCCCCGTGGAACCAGGTTGCCTGGGGCTGCCTGACTCCCGAAGAGAGCTCGAGGAAAGTCCTGCCCCATGGGCAGAGCGGGACCCGGGGCCCTCCCAAAGCCACGTCAATTCCAGAACAGGGTTTGGTAAACTATGGCCAGCGGGCCAAATCCACAAGACTACAAATGGTTTTTACATTTTTAAATGGTTGAAAACAAATCAAAAGAAGAATAATTTTGCATGACATGATATGAGATCCAAATTTAGTGCCTGTAAATAAAGTTTTATTGGCACACAGCTACCTCATTCATTATATATTAGTTATGACAGGGACCTATACAGCCTGCAAAGCCTCAAATATTGAACCTGACCCTTTATAGGAAAAGTTAGCCGACCACTGATCTAGATGCCCCTTTGCCTGGGCAGATGTCCCAGGAGGCCACTATAGTGTTTCTCCTGCATCTTCCTTCTGGGAGCCCCTCCTGAGAGGCCACCATACCACTAGGACCTTCCAGTGTTGATGGGGGCAGAGGAGGACACATGACCTTGGCTAAGACAGTCACAGCCCGCTAAATGTGAAAGTTCACAATGAGTGAGTGTCTCCTAAACATTTAGAAGGAAGGGTCCTAGAGGGCTGAGGATATACTCTGTGATTCCTCAGAGCCCTCCCAGTGCCCGGCACATGGTGGGGCTAGAGAAATCATGGGAAGCTGGTGGCAAAATGGAACTACCATATGATCCAGGAATCCCACTCCTGGATAGGTAACCAAAAGCATGGAAAGCAGGGGCTCGAGGAGGTATTCATGCACCTGTGTTCAAAACAGCATTATTCACAGGAGCCAGAAGGTGGAAGCAGCCCAAGTGCCCACCGCAGATGAGTGGATAAACAAAATGTGGTGTATTCGTAATGGAATATTCTTCAGCCTTAAAAAGGAAGGAAATTCAGACACGTGCCACAACATGGGTGAACCTTGAGGACGTTATTCTAAATGAAATAAGCCAGTCACAGAAAGACAAATACTGTATAATTCAATTTATATGAGGTACCTAGGGTGGTCAAATTCATAGTCAAATTCACAGAGGCAGAAAGTAGAAGGGGTGGTTGCCAGGGGCTGGGGGAGGGGGCCGGGGGGTTGTTGTTCAATGGGTAGAGTTTCAGTTGGGGAGGACAAAAAAAGTCTGGAGGTGCATGGTGATGACAGCAATGCAACAGTGTGAGTATACTTAATGCTGAATTGTACATTTAAAAATGGTTAAGGTGCGAGGTGCCTGGGGGGCTCAGTTGGTGAAGCGTCTGCCTTCGGCTCGGGTTGTGATCTCAGGGTCCTGGGATCGAGCCCCGCATCGGGCTCCCTGCTCATCGGGTTCTCCCTCTCCCACTGCTGCTCCCCGCCCCCACTTCCACTCATGCTCTCTCTCATGTGCTCTCTCTCTCAAACAAATAAATTCTTAAAAAAAATGGTTAAGGTCGTAAATTTTATGTTACATATATTTTGCCACAAGTAAAACTTTTTAAAAATGCAAAAAACCCACCAACGTGCCCACCGAAGCCCCTTGGCGGTAGCCAGCAGCTTCCTCTTGCCCACTGACCTCACCTCCTCTCCAGGGGGCCAGATGCTCAAAGGCACACCTCATCTTGGCCTTCTGCACCTATGAAGTTCTCTCTATGAGTGAGTGGGTGTATGCACCCTGCCCCTTCAGATGTCAGACCTCACCTGGAACTGAATCCAGAAACAGATGTCACAACCAGCCCGAGAAACCCTGGAAATGATGCCAAGGGTGGCCCCTAAGGGAGTGCGTTGCCCAAGGATCCTCCCGAGAGAAGGTCGATGTTCCCACTGTGGACACCAGGTCTGCCTGAGGCTGGGTCACCTCGAAGTACAGCCTGGCCCAGGCCAGCTGGTTGGGTAGGGTCCGCAGGACTCACATTCACCTGGGCCCCATCTAGAAGAGCCACCCCCTTCTCCTTACAGGCCTGGAGGGAGATGTGAACCTGCAGGATCCGAGCATGCTCTCTCTGCCAGGCACTGAGTGGGGATTTTCCCATCTCCCTTTCTTCTACAATTACTCAATGAAACATAGGCACCATGAGTTCCTGCCTGTCTGCAGTTGCCTCAAGGCCCCAGACCAAGTGGCTGGAGGGGCTCTAGAAAGACTTGGAGCCTGGACCCTTGCCAAGTGGGACTCTGAGACCTACAGGCTGAGGAGGGGCTGGACAGGCACCAGGACCTGCCAGAAATGCTTGGCATCTATCTCTAAAGGCTTTCATAAAACTGCTCTGCCTTACGTGGAGGCCCTTCGTAACTGGTAGGCAGAGCCCAAAGGAGTGGGCAGTGCCTAGGCCAGAGCAGGGAACTGAAAGAAGACCAGTGGAGACTCACGCAGGGGAATCGAGGTGAGCCAGGAATAAGAAGGAGAGCTGGGGTCTGCACGGTAGCTGTTTACTGGGGGCTTTCTGGGGGCTAGACAGGGTCCTAAATGCATGCATGAGACTTCTTCCATCATACCTTCACAGTTCTTTGTCTGGGACCCAAGAGGCTCCTATAGGAGCCCACAGGAGGGCACCTAACCCTGCCCAGAGGCCAGGGGGCAGAGGTATCAGGGAAGTCTTCCTGGAGGAGGTGGTCTGTGAGTCAGGTCTTGCTGGCCAGGGAAGAGGCTAGAGGGAAAGATGTTTTAGAAAGTAGAGGCAGGAGGAGCAAAGACCCCACCGTGGGTCGCCTTGGCCTTGGAGTACTCCCTTCTCCCCTGGCTTCCTTCACCCCCAGCCAGGCCTCCAGAAGGCCAACCTTCCCAGGGGAAGTGCCCACGAAATCCCTGCCTCTCACACCACCCTCACGACCTCCCCTCCTCCCGCACTCCCTCCTCGGGGCCTTGCCCCAGGTCGTGTACCAAAACCTGACTCGTCAGGCCCTTTGGCAGAATAAATTGATGCAAGAGTGCCTCTTCAAAGGAATAATCATTCTTCCTTCCTTCC
>NW_023270377.1:100800147-100806791 GCF_011800145.1 Mirounga leonina
TTCTTTCTTTCTTTCTTTCTTTCTTTCTTTCTTTCTTTCTTTCTTTCTTCTTTCTTTCTTTTTAAAGAGTTTTGTTTGTTTAGAGTATCATTTTTTTTTAAAGAGTATCACTTACTGGTGGTTTCATTATCATTATTGTAAGGCATATTCCCTGAGAGAATTAGGAAAACATACCAAAGTAAAAGGAAACACAAGAAAAATTGCCTTCATCTCAGCAGTCAGAGCGTGCCCGCGGTTAATGTGCACACGCACGGGACTGCGCTGTATACACCTGTGTGCGGGTCCAAGCCGGCTTTTCCCAGCAGTAGGAGCATAAGAACTTTTCCCTCAGGCGACCAAACATTCTGGCAGAAGCACTTGGATGGCTGTCTCTTAATTTAGGAACTTTCTTCCATTGTTGCATACTTAGGCTATTTCCAAATTTTCTCCTTTGTAAAGAACGCTACGGTGAACATCTTGTGGCAACTTCGTTGTCCATGGTGCGTATGGACTGCCCGGAATGGCACTGGAACAGCGAGCGATGCCCCTCTGCACTCAGGCCACAGGGGTGCATGGGAGCAGAACTTCTGAAACCCTAGTGGGGTCCAGGGCCTTTGGGGTCTTGTGGCAGCAGACTCTGGTTGGTGGGTCTGGGGTGGGGCTAGAGATGTTACATTTCCAAGGAGCTCCCGGGTGGGAGGGGGCACTTTGAGCAGCCGGGCTTCCCGTGAGGCCACTAGCAGCCACTGCTGGGTCCTGGGAGGGACTTTACTAGTCAGGACTTCTCCTCTGTCCTGGGCACTTGGGCACTTTGGGAAGCACAGGCCCTTTGTGGGGGCCTTCTGAGGGTCCCAGGCAGATTTGCAGGCATGGTCTCCACCCTGTACCCCTGCAATGGTGCTTCCAGAGCTGCCTAGAGTTCTGTGGTTCTCAGCCACCCTTGGGGACCCCCAAAGCTTGCATGTGACCAGCCTCACTCTGGGTCTGTGGTCTGTCGTAAAGCCAGTGTTGGTTGGCTTGGGTCATTCCTCTCTAGCCCCTTGGGCCCCCAGAAGGGCCTCATATCCCCCTTCAGTAGAGGGCACTCATGATAGGTCCTATTTCATAGGAATTGACTGAGACAGTCCACATGGCGGATGGCACTCAGCAAGCAGTCGGCCTTGGTAGTGCTGGGGGCATTTGGGTGACCGAGAACCGGGGCACAGGTGGGGCCGTCTCCGTTCCGACTTTCCCTGTGGTGTGGCTTCATCTCTCCAGTGTCCTTGGGTTGCTCCCTGGATCCCTCCATTCATTTACAGCTTCTTCTGAGCGTCCACAAGTGCTGGGCCTGTGGCAGGGGCCAGGCCCATAGTGGCCAGCAAAGTGGATGTGGTCCCTGTCCTCCCAGAGCCCGTTGCCCGGTGAGGGTGACGGACATGAGCACATAGATAATAACAAACACCCTCACAGGCTGTAGCCAGGGAGGCCTGATTCAGATGAGGTGGTCGGGGGAGCTGCGCTTCAGAGCGAATAGTTCAGCAGAGTGCTGAGGAAGGAGCTCATCATGGAAGAGGTGTGTCAGGGCGGGGTGGGAGGAGCAGTCCAGGCAGCAGAAACAGCATGCGCAAAGGCCCTGAGGCAGGAAAAGGTTTTCATGTTGGAGGCGCTGAAAGAAGCCTAGAGGAGTCTAAGTGAGGGGAGCAGGAAGAAGACATTACCACCAGAAGTCAGGGCCAAGGGCCTGGTCATGCTGGGCTGTGTGTGATGGAGCACTAGGGGTCTTCAAAAGACCATCCGAGCTGGCGTGTGGAGAATGGACCTTCGCAGGGCAAGCCGGTGAAGGGAGCCCGGCCAGGAGGGTCTTGCACTGGCAGGCCAGAGCCCAGGGAGCTGGAACCAGGTAGCGGTGAGAAAGTACACATAAGAGGCTGCAGTCAGGCAGGACTCTGAAGGCAGGCCAGGCAGGGCTGGGTGGTGAGCAGGGAGGGGCTAGGACCCTGAAGGTCGGGGTGTTGGTGTGGAGAGGACAGCAGGAAGCCCCGGCCAGAGGGCTGGTGTAGGAGGCTGTGGTCGCCACGTGGGACCTGCCCTCCATGGTCCTGACTCCTTCCTCTGCTAGGTGGCCCTGCAGCCATGCTCCAGAATAAACTGAGGTGTTTTATCTATGTGCCTGGGGCCCTCCTGTCCCTGGGGCTGGGAGATGGCCCACGGTTCCTGTTGGGTCACCAAGTGCACTCACCAAGCTGCATTTCCATTTCGGCCGTCCGTGGCATCGTTTCTTGTGAAGGAGGATAGACTCTTCTCTTGGCCAGAATTCCAGGGCAACTGTGGGGCTGAGAGACCAGGCTGGCGCGTGTGTGTGTCTGTGTGTGGGCACGCATGCACACGTGCGGATGCTGGCTTTTGGGGGGCTGCTGCATGGGATGGGGCAGAGAGTGTTTGAAGGGGGAGCAGTCAGCCTGTGGAAGGTTGGGCAGAGCTTTTGAGATTCTTTCCCAGGTGAGCCTCCCCCGCCCACACAGGCATCAGGACGGTTTCCAGACTCACAGAATGGTGAGCGGTTGAATTTCCCATGCCCGGCCATGGTCAAGGGGCCGACGTCTGCCCACCAGAAGCCTGGGACTCAATGGGAATGCAATGATGGGGAGCCACAAGTCAGTAAAGTCGAGAATGTGTAGACCCTGTGTGTGTGGATTGGCCGGGCGTGGGGGGGCAGGGAGGGTCATCTAGCCATGTTTCCCTGAAAGCCCCTGTGCCATGAAGGGGCGTGTGTTCTCCAAGCCATTCTCCCAGTGGGGCTTAATTCTGTCTCTAACCCAGCGCTGCTGACCTGCCTGAGGAACTCAACATGGCACCTCCCATGCAGCCCAACTGCACAGCAAGGACCCGGATAGGTGCTGATGGGGGCGGTGCTGGGGAAGGGAGATGAGCTGTGGAGACGACGAGATCCACCCAAGCCAGCCCCAAGCACTGAAAAGGCCTGGCGAAGGCCCCGTGCCTGGAATCACACGCCAGCTATCTCAGCAGGTAGGCCATGGCCTAATCTTACTAGCTCCTCACTGATTGCTGGTGGAAGGAGGCCCAGAGACACTCTGTGACTTCCCCAATGTCACACAGCGACTGGAGGGCCAGCAAGAGTAAAGCCAGTCGGCAAATTCAAGGACACCCAATGAACCAGGGGCTCCTAGAATCTTTCTTCCTTCCCTCCCGTCCTCCCTTTCTCTCATCTTCCTTCCTTGTCACTCAAGAAAAAAGTTATTTGAGTATCACTACAAGGCCGGCTGTGCCCTCAGAAATTCCTCATCTGTGAGCCTCTCCTCCAGGGGGTGGGGGGCCCTCTGCCCTCAGAAGGGCTTGTGGGTAAACTTGTGATGAGCTATTTCTAAGGTAGGAAAAGAAAAACTAGATCACAGAGCCCTGGGGAAGGGCTGCGCTTGGCACAGAAAATAAGCGATTCTGTCAGCAGACAGGTAGGCTGGGGCTCCTCCATGCAGCTGGGATTGGGGGCCAGCCCTGGGGGCATTTCTGGGTCCCCAGAGGTAGGATCAGGCCTCATCCTCTGAACCTAATTCCTGAGTGTGTGAGCTCAGACAGGTCCTACAGAGGCCCTGAGGCGTCTATGGCCTGCGGGCCACACACACCGGCTGCAATGTTCCGTGTGTCTGTCTGTTGGACTGAATGTCTGCCTTACTCATCTGAGCCCTGAGTCACTTCGTTTAAAACACTGTTCCTGGAACAGAGCTGGGCATCAGTGGGTGGGCCTGAGTCATTTCTGCCATTGGGAGCCTGCTCCACGATCCCAGGAAACACTGAGGGCCTGAATGGGCCAGCCTCATGGGCATAGGCAAGCCTGGGGGATTCAGGGCTTCCATGCAGATACAGGGCTTGCCACATAATAATAGCCCAATAAGCATTTTAGCTATTATCAGCACCATTATTGTCGCGGTCATTATAATCAAGAGAGATCACAGGTCCAGCACCCAGCAGCTCCTGGATAGAGGGAGGGCATGGAGAGTGCTCCTCACATCAAGGGCACCAGAAATGAGAGAGGAAGCAAGGAGAAGGTGAGGTTATCCGGGGTCACTGGATGAGAAGAAGAAGGAGTGGGGAGGGCCCGGGGAGGAATTCTCATGTAAGGGTCAGGTAGATTGCAAGGAACGAGAAAGGAACGTGTACAACTGAGGAGGGTTCCTGCCCATGACCCCCAATCCCATTGCCAGGCCTTTATGAGTCCAGAGATGCTTTTTTTTTTTTTAATTATAAGAGTAAGATTGAGGGGCACCTGGGTGGCTCAGTCGTTAAGTGTCTGCCTTCAGCTCAGGTCATGATCCCAGGGTCCTGGGATCTAGCCCCGCATCGGGCTCCCTCCTCAGCAGAGAGCCTGCTTCTCCCTCTCGCACTACCCCCTGCTTGTGTTCCTGCTCTCGTTGTGTCTCTCTCTGTCTAATAAATAAATAAATCTTTAAAAAAAAAAAAAAAGAGTAAGATTGAGATAAAATTCACATCTCATCCAATTCACCTATTTAAAGTATACAATTCGGGCGCCTGGGTGGCTCAGTTGGTTAAACGACTGCCTTCGGCTCAGGTCATGATCCTGGAGTCGCGGGATCGAGTCCCGCATCGGGCTCCTGGCTCGGCGGGGAATCTGACCCTCCCCCCTGCTTGTGCTCTCTCTCTCTCTCAAATAAATAAATAAATAAATAAATAAATAAATAAATAAATCTTTAAAAAAAATTTAAAAATAAAGTATACAATTCAATGGTTTTCAGTATAGTCACGGAATTGTGCAATCATGAGCACAACCAATTTTTAGGACGTTCTTGTCACCCACAAAAACCCCACCCCACACCCATTAGCAGTCATTCCCCTTTTTCCTCTACCCCCACCCCCAGCCCTAGGCAATCACTAACATCCTCTCTGCCTCTTCAGGTTTACCTCTTATGGACGGTTCACATAAATGAAATCATTCAGTACAGAAGAAGCCTTTTGTGTCTGGCTTCTTTCAGTCAGCATGTTCTCTAGATACATCCCTGTCGTAGCATGCATCAGCACTTCCGCCCTTTTTATGGCCGAATAGAATTCCATTGCATGGATGTACCACGGTCTGTTTATCCGTTCAGCTGTTGATAGACATTTGGGCTGTTCCAACTTTTTGGCTATTGTGAAGAAGGCTGCTGTGAACATTTGTGTCTGTTTTTATGTGGACACATGTTTTCAGTTCTCTTGAGTATATACCAAGCCATGGGATTGCTGGATCATATGGTAACCCTCAACCTTGTGAGGAACCGCCAGACTGTCTTCCCAAGTAGGCACGCCGTTTTACATGCCTACCAGCAGTGTATGAGGGTTCCAACTTCTCCACGTCCTTGCCAATCCTTGTAATTGATTACAATTATCTTAATGGGTACAAAGAGCTGCTCACTGTGGCTTTGATTTGCATTCCCCTGATGGCTTGCGAACACCAGCGTCTTTTCATCTCTTACATATCTTCTTTGGAGAAATCTCTATTCAGATCTGTTGCCCTTTTTTAAATTGGATGATTTGTCTTTTTATTATCAAGGCATAAGAATTCTTTATATATTGTGGATACAGATTCCTTATAGGACATGTGATTTGCAAATATTTTCTCCCACTCTGTGTATTCACCCCACTTTCTTGATGGTGTTTTTTTAAAACATGAAAGTTTTAAATATTGATAAAGTCCGGAGTATCTTTGTTTTCTCCTGTTGCTTGTGTTTTTGGTCGTCCTATCTAAGAATCCATTGTCTAATCTAAGGTCATGAAGACTTCAACCTGTTTTTCTTTTAACAGTTTTATAGTTTTACCTCTCACATTTAGGTCTTTGGGTTAATTTTTCTTTACAGTGTGAGATAAGGGTCCAGCTTCATTTTTTTGCATATAGATAGCCAGTTGTCCCAGCACCATTTGTTGAAACACTGTCCTTTCCTCCATTTAACTGTCTTAGCACCCTTTCTGAAAATCAGTTGACTAGAAATGTGAAGATTTATTTTTGGACTGTCAACTCTGTTCCATTGTTCTATATGTCTACTACTGGGCCAGTGACAAACTGTCATGTTTGTTGCAGCTTTGTAGTAAGTTTTGAAAACAGGAAATATGATGCCTCTAACTTTGTTTTGGTTATTTGGTCTCTCAAGTAACCATATAAATTTTAGGATCAGCCTGTAATTTCTGCAAAGAAGTCTTCTGGAATTTTGATGAGGGTTGTGTTGAATCTATAGATCAACCTGGGGAGTGATGCCATTTTGACAACATTAAGTTCTGTGGTCCATGAACATGGAATGTTTTTCTATTTGTTTAGATCTTCTTTTATTTCTTTCCACCTTTTTTTGTAGGTTTCAGAGTATAATTTTTGTACTTCTTTTGTTAAATTTATTCACAAGAATTTTATTTTTTAATACTACTATAAATGGAATTGTTTTTCTTAATTTCATTTTTGGATTGTTCATTACAAGTGTACAGAAATAGAATTGAGTTTTATATATTAATCTTGTTTCTGGCAACTATGATGAACTTATTTATTATAATAGTTTTACAATGGTTCCTTAAGGATCTTCTATATGTCATCTACCAATGAAGGTAGTTTTACTTCTTTCTTTCCAATCTGGATGATCTATCTACCTTTCTTTCTTTCTTTCTTTCTTTCTTTCTTTCTTTCTTTCTTTCTT
>NW_023270377.1:100806801-100834860 GCF_011800145.1 Mirounga leonina
AGTGGAGACAAGCCAAAGTTCCAGGTTCGAAAGAGGGAAATAATCCCAGAAACTCCATGGGGATGAACATCATGTCAAGCTCTGCCAAATTCCAGGACTCAGGCTAGGCCAGTGATTTGAGACAAATCAGGAGATGTACAGTAACCAAGGGGAACAAGTAAGGGGTTGCCACGTGCCATCCAGGTGGCCTGCTTCTCATTTGCTTTTTTTGGCGGGGGGGTTAGCTTGGGAGCTTGCTACAGTGTGGATGCTGCAAGGAGCTCTCAGCAGGGCACGGGATAAATTCTCTCAAGGCACCCCTGCGAACTTGGAGAAATGTGGAGTGTGGGGAAGTAGATTTAAAGATGGTGGCTTCTTTTTTAAAAAACTCATAATGTACAGGGGCTCCTAGGTGGCTCAGTGGGTTAAGCATCTGCCGTTGGCTCAGGTCATATGCAGGAAACGTGCTTCTCCCTCTCCCTCTGACTCTTCCCTCTGCTCATGCTCTCTCTCTCTCTCTCAAATAAATCAATCAATCTAAAAAAAAAAAATCAGAATGTACCACCTCAGTGTCAACCTGGAAGGAACTCTCCAGGGCCCCTGCTCCTCAGCATATCACCAGGTGTGATTTAAATATCCTGAAGGCTTCCATGGTCTCCCAAGCTTGGGTCATCCTGGGTTAAGGAAAGTCAATAAGCTTCTTCTCAGGGCTTCTATTGTTATGTTCCCTGGGAGTTTTCAAGAGAGGGCTAACATACTACATTTTCCCCACTCAATTTGACTAGGAGATTGTGTTTTCCTTATGGCATCTCCTTGGCCCAATGATCCCCATATCTCACCTTGGGAAATGCTGGCCTCATGACAGTCCCCAGGGCTCAACTCCAGTCCCAGGCTGGGAGAAGCTACCAGAGTGCAGGGATCAGGTGTGCTATCAGAAGAGCCAATGGCTGGGGAGAGAGAAGGCAGTCAAAAAGATTTCTAACCAGGTGTCAACACAGGGAGAGGTCAAAGTCAGATTCTTGGGGAGAAAGAGCAAGGGGTGGAAGGGTTCCATTTGTGTGAGTGTGAGCACACACACAGAGTTCTATTTGTTTCCTTTGGACACATACTCATGTATGTGAGAGAACAAAAGACATCAGGAAGGCTCCATCTCCCTTGCCTGTGGTTACATCTGGGGAGGGAGAGCATTCGGTCCTCGGAGGGGCTTGATTTCTAAGCTTGATTTTCATCATTTCTATGTCTTGTGTTTTCTTGTTGTTGTTTCACAAGAATAAGGTTTTCCTGAATTAACTTGCAACAAAATTAATTACAATGCAAAAAGGAACAATTTTTTTTTTTTTTTTTTAAGAAAAAGGAAAGATTTCCAGGGTCTGGCAGGTGGAGCTGCTACAATGAAACATCAACTCGCACATTTAGGCGCAGAGCATGAGAGTGTTTCCTGGGCCCCAGCCCTGCTAAGCCTGTGCTAGGGAAGATCCCAGAGTGAAATGAACCTGGCCACTCCTGGGGCAGCGTGGGGTGGATGAAGTCTGCATGGAAACAGAGACTTTTCCTTTTATGTGGGGGAAAAAATTCTGGAGGCCCACAGGGTGGGGGTGGGGATGGCCAAGGGAAGTTGCGTAGGGTGGGGATGGATGGACAGACACCTAGTAGTAAGACATGGATGTCTGGGGGGAAACAATGGGCCAGGTCGTGCAGGTTGGGCCGGTGTTATCTAGGTGAAGGAAGGGCATCCTGGAGAGAACAGCAGAGGCCAAGGCTCAAAGGAGATAATAATGATAATGAATAATCATAAATAAGAAGTTCCTACAGTGCTCATCAATGCCAGTCTCTGCCCCGAGCACTTTAAATGGACTTCAGGGCAATATCACGGGGCAGGCCCTCTATCGCCCCCATTTATAGATGAGAAAACTGAAGCACAAGGACATAAAGCAGATTGCCTGAGCTCACACAGCAAGCAACGACAGCCGAGCCCCTAACCACCATGCTTCTTGCAGGCAGGACCCGTGTGAAAGGGAGTGTGGGAAAGGTGCAGTTAGCAGTGGTGACAAGGGGCCCCAGAGGGGACTGGAGGAGGCGACAGTCCCTCTATGTAACCCCCCCACCTCCGCAACGGGGCCTGGAAGGCTGGAGAGGGAGGTGACCCTTCTCTGTGGGGACTGTGGTGGTTCCGAAGGTGTGCCTTATCTGGGGGTCCACTAAGATCCCAGGG
Source organism: Mirounga leonina (assembly GCF_011800145.1). Lineage (NCBI taxonomy): Eukaryota > Metazoa > Chordata > Mammalia > Carnivora > Phocidae > Mirounga > Mirounga leonina. Next base: position 100,808,993 of record NW_023270377.1, read on the forward strand.
CCTCAGCACCAACTTGTCCCTAGCAGAGAACAGCCAATAAGGGTGGTGGCCAGAAATAAGGCCGTGGGGGGAGGCCTGACGGTGGGGGGACAGAGAACCACCACCGAGGTCAGAAGGCAGCCAGCCTGTGGCGCATTTGAATACCCACAGAGACCCTGTAAAGGGGCCATTCTTGTCCGAGGCACAGAAGGTCCAAGTGACTTGCCCGTGGTCACTGGGCTTGGCATAGTGGAGCTTGGGCCACGGGGCTGGGAGACCCCAGGGGTGGTTCAATGTCCTCCCTGTGAGCGATGAGGCATCTTAAAAGACATCTACTATAAACACTGCCCCCCCCCCCCGACCTCACCCTGGACATTCCTGAGGCTAAGGATGGACTTGGGGCTAATGGCCCTGTACGTCAGGCAACATCTCTCTTCTTGGCTGGGGAGCTTTCCTCCACCTAAGACACCTTCCCCGCCCTGTCACCCACCCTGTCAAGGAGCTCAAGCTGGCGAGCCCAGAATTTGGACAGTGTGTGTATCTGGGACCCTTGTGTCCCCACCACAATTGTCGGGGGCATCTACTTCTAAAGGGGATGGCCCTAGATTCCTTCCTCCCTGAATCGGCCTCCCCAAAGAGACATCCTCCCTCAACTCCCCGGGCCCCTGGGAAGCTGGTGAGATGGGGCTGCCGGGAGCTTGTGGAGGCGGCGGGCTGGCTGCCCTCCCGTGCCCCACCTGCTGCCCCAGATAACCCCTTATCGCTGTTGTGTCTTGCTGGCTGGGGGCTTCTTGCTCTCCAAAGCTGCTGGGGGCTGGCCAGGGCAGGCTGGATCTCTCCTTTGCCCCAGATCTTGGCAGCAGCTCCCCTGCCCTCCTGCCATGCTGCCAGACCCCCAGGGCCTGCAGGACCAGCTCACGAGTCTGTCCGAACAAGCAGAGCCCTGGGCGCTGCCAAAGAGCCTGACTGACTCGCCATGGACCCGCACCCCAGACTGGCTTTATTCCCTCCTTCTGGGCTGAGACACTGGGTGTCCCCTAAGCGTATGCTCTCTCATTCCCCCAAATGCAGGCCCTTGAGCTCCTCCTGGCAGTGCCTGGGATGTATGGAATGGTGGTATGGAATGATAAGCAGCCGGCCCTGGCCTTCTGCCCAGGGACCCCAAAACCCTGCTACTTCTCTTGTTGATGTGTGGCTTTGGACAGCCCTGGTGCTTGTTCTCATCCCCACTCGCCAGGACACAGTGCACCCCAGATCCTGCCTGCAGCCCCCAGGGAAGGGCTGGAATAGCTCGGCATGCCCAACGGACCAGGCGCCCAGAGATCCCACTTCCCTGTCTGCGTCCAGCCCCTACTATATGATGTCTCAGGCAGGACCCCCACCTCCAGCCGGGCCCCACCTTGGTTAGCTTCAGTGTGCAATAGCTGAGGAATCAGTCGTTCAGACTGGGTGGGTGTTGGGGTCTTTTCTGTGAGCCCCTGACCCCTTGCAGTGATCCCTCCCCGCACTGGCCCATTCCCCAGCCAGCCACAGCTCCCTCCACACCCTACCCTGCCCTGTGCTTTGGCAGGGGAGGGAGGTCTGAGCTGCAGTCTCCCTCCAGGGCTGATAAGCCAGAATCACTCAGTGCGAGGTTGGGGGGGGCGGGGGGGTGCAGGTGTGGTCCTTAAAGATGCACATTTAAGGTAGGAGGGCTTTGGCTGGTGGGGGTGCCAGAGCCATGGCTGAGCCCTGGGCTTTGGGGCCAGATGTGAGTTCAGAGCCAGGCTCCGTCGCTGACTGGCTTGAGCACTAATGTGGAAGTGAGGCACTGGGACAGCTGGGTAGGACCACAGAGGAGAGGCTTTCCTGAGGGGTGAGGGGCTTTCTGGGGGCCCCTCCTTCCAGTCGTACCACATTGGTGACTCAGCCCAGAAGGCCAGGTCATGATCTGGGTCTCAGGCAGTCTCCGTGGCCCCAGCTGGCCCAATCCTGGTGACCTTGGCATTCCTTCCTGCTCTGGGCTCTAATCTCCCCTCTGCCCGCTGAGGCCGCCCCTGTCCCTCTGCTCTATCACCCAGCTGGGGGCTCCCTCCCTTTCTCCTGGTCTCTTCCAGGGCCCGTGGCCTCTGCCTTTCTCCCTCCCCCGCTCTTGGCTGGCTTAAAAATAAACCAACACAAAGAAACGGCGTCTTGGAAAGACTCACCCTACAGGTGGATGCACCTTTTAGCCCAGAAGGAGGACAACACGTCAGGCTGGGCTCCCCTGTGTGTGGCGCTGCTTCTGGCATTTGGTACTCACTGTGGCCCCCCCTTGCAAGCCCTCCCCCCCATCCCGTGTGCTGGCACCAACTGTGAGCGCAGCACTGGGCTTGGAGCTTCTCCCATGCTCCATGAGGCAACCTGAGCGGGGAGGGATGGTTATTTTTACTGTACAAGTAAGGAAATTGAGGCACGGCTGGTGAAGTCACTTGCCCCAAACCGGCGCTGGTTAGGGCCAGAGTTTAAACCCAAGTCCATGGGCCCCAGAGCCAAGCTTTGAACCATAATGCTGATGCAGCCTCCCTGAGCCTCAGTCCCCTTGTCTGTGAAATGGGAACATAGCATGTCCCTCAAAAGGTGATTTGTTCTTGTCCTATCAGGCATGGCACCTGGGATGTGTGTTTCTTGCCCTTCCTGCCCTCTTCACTCGGGAAGTGCTACCTGGACATGACCCAGTGAAGTCTGGTCCTACCCCTGCTTGGAGCAGAGGTGCAAGGGGGGAGGGCAGATCCCACAGGGTGTACCACCCCACTCCCCTGCCCACTGCACGAGGGTCTGGCAGCTCCAGTCCTACCCACACGCTCAGCAGTGGGCCCCCTAGGACGGGGAGTGGGGATGCTGTCTTACAGATACCCCCTCTCCTGCCCCGTGTGGCTCCATCCCTGCCCAGCCCCTGTCCCCTGGCAGGAGCCCGGAAGTTGGGCTTCTGTTGCAGCTGTCCCTGAGGTGACACGGTGGGGAGGGTGACGCCCATGGCCTCAGAGCCCCCCTCCGGCCTTTAGCACCTTTCGGAGGCTACTCCTCACATCCCCTCTGCCTCTAGTGACGCTTCACCCCATGTGATGCCCTCGCCACACTTCACCCTGAGAAAACAGGAGCCCCTGCCCAGGGATCCCCCCACTTCTTTCTTCTCAAACTGCAATTCACTCACTTTCATCTTCTCATCTCCTGCTGCAAGTGGGGAAAGGCCCTCCTCGCCCAGGCCAACTTCCTTCCTCTTGGGCCCTGCACCCCAGCCCCCCTGACTTCTTGAGAATTTTGGGCAATGTGGCACCCCCTCTCTTGGCCCACCATCCCGGGACAGGATCTAGCAACCTCTAACCACACCTCCTCCTCCTCCTCCCTGTCCCGTCCAGGCTGAGCTGTTCCAAATGGGCTTGAGTCCTCTCCAGCCTGACTTTCGGCCTCTTTCCCTCTTCATCTGTTCAGGGCAGATGCCCCCATGGCAAGGCTGCCAGGTCTGGTGACCGATTCTTTGTCCCCATCTTGCTCCATCCTCCTCCTTCGTAGCTCACTCTTCACGCTCTCACCCTCTGGCAGGGCCTGGTCCTCGGCCCTGTCCTCACTGTAGGGATACCCGAGGTGAGCCCTCCAGGCCCGCTGCGGTGCATCCCAGCCTCTCCCCAGTTGCCAACTTGACATTGCCACTCGGTTATCTCCCAAACTCAACAGGGCCAACCAGATTTCTCAATTGTCCCTTGCCCCCAGGCTTCTCAATAAATAACAGTCACTTGTGCCGGGAATCTGGGCCTTGCCCCACACCCAGTCCCCCAACCAGGACCATGAATTCTAATTCTGGAACTGTCTTGTCTGTGCTTGTCTGGTCTCCCCTGTCCCCAGGCCAGTGCCTCACTACAGGCCACTGTCACCACCCCCCACATCTCCTAGTGGGGCTCCCTTGTTCCCTGGTCCTCTGCACCAGCCTTCATCCCTGTGAACAGAGGGAGCTCGTAAAATGAAGAGTAAAATCCTAGTGCATAGCCTCCAGGGGCTCCCAGCCAGGCCACCACCGTCAGGCTCGCCTCTGCCCCGCTCTCTACATTCGGGCATCCCCCCGCAGCCCTGACCCTGCTTCCACACACACGCACTTCCTTTCAACCCCAGAATGTGCCTGGTGGTCTCCAGCCTCAACACCTCTGTCCTGGCGGTTCCCTTTGCACTCCCAGTGGTATCCGGGCAACCTCTGCCTCTCTCTCAATTCATCCACCGCGGCCCGGGGGCTGCCTCCACCCTGCGCTCTCCTCTGGGCCTCGCCTCACTTGGTCTCTCACATGGCTTAGCGGGTCTGGCCCCACCCCGTTTACAGGCAGAATAGCGAAGCTTCATGGCCAGAGTCCTAAGACTGGAAGAGCCTCAGTCCAGCCAAGAGCCCGTTCCTTTGTCCCCCTTGGGGGACCCCTGTCTGGGCACCCAAGGGCTAGCCTGCCAGGGTGCACTGTAGGGTGCTGTTCCGTGCAGTGGAAGCAACAGAAGCAGACAGAGCCGAGTTTGCACGCAACCGTGCTGGATCTCAGCTGAGGACTCTCGCCTCTTACCCAAGCTCTCTGAGCCTTAGTTTCCTTGTCTGTAAAATGGGCTAATAAGTACTTACATGCAGAGCTATGAGGATTAAACAAGTCAGTATTTGTTAAATGCCTGACTCACGGTGGGCTGGCAACAAATGATCATTTTCCTTATGATTATGGGGCCCTTGGTCTGGGAGGGAGCCTTGACGTGGGTGGTGGTTGGGGATGAGGTAGGTCAGGCCAGCAATGTGCCTGCTGAGTATATAGCCCAGGGCTTCTGTGGGAGAAGCAGAAAATGTTTCCCCATCTCCCAACAGCCAGCACGCCAAGAAGGGTCCCGGAGAAAACATCGCAGACTCCTGTGCGCTGCTCTGAGCAATGGCTAGACTGGGCGATTATGGTCCTGGCAGTGAGGGTCAGAGAGAGGGATGGATGACTAGGAGGACTAGGGGCGGCAGGGGTGGCTCCTGAGGTCAAGCTGGGACTAGCTTAGGGGCCTGGCGTGATGGGTGGGGTGTGGGTAACTGGAGGGACAGGGGAAGGGCTCCATAAGGGTGAAGGCCAGGGGGTGGACGTGGTTGGGTATAAATGGGGAATAGTCAGGAAATTGACCTAGCATGAGCCAAGGCTGCACATTGGGAAGAAGTTAGAGGTGGAGCTGGGGGGTGATGCTGGCCTTCAGTACCCATCCAAGGAAAAAGAGAGGGAAGGGCAGGAAAGAATATTGGCCCTTAAACACATGTGGTCTCATGTGTACTTACTACCATTGACATTGGAGAAAAACAAGGCTCAGAGAGGTTAAGTGACTTGCCCAAGGTCACACAGCTACCCTTAGTTGTAGACTCCAGATTTAATCTGGAAAGCAGCAGAAAATCATCGTGGGCAGGTTTTCAGGCTGGGGCAGGGCATGGAGAAAGCAGCCTGAGTTGGACAGAGGTAAGGAGCAAATGGGCTGCAGAAGGCAAGGGGATTGGAGAGCTATGTGGACTAGAGGGGAGGGATGGTGGGAGGGGGTGTAAATCTGGGAGACAAGTGGCCTCTGCACCTCCAAGGAGGCAGATGACTCACACCTCTTAACTTCTGGCACTTCCAGCCCCCACTCCCCTACTGTCCCCCATTGAGCATCTTGGGGCCAGGCCGGCCCTCAGGGCCCAAGACTTCCTTCTGGTCCAGACCCAGAGAACAAGGCCCAGGGCTCTGCACTGGCCACGGAGTCTCCTGTTTTCCAGGCTGGCTGGTGAGTACACACACAACCCAGGCCGGCAGTGTGGCTGTGGGTCCTACCACAGGCAGATCCCTTTCAAGATGTTCCAGAAGGTATGCATGCACTGGGAAGCCCCCCAAACGTTTCCCACCAACCCCAGGACCAACTGAGCCTACCCCAGGGGTGGCTTCTGCCATAGGAACTCCACCCTGGAGCTGGTTTGTGGAGATGGGAGCCTGGGCTGGTGGCTGCCCTGCCTAATCGAGACACAACACTAATCCCAAAAATAAGTGGGCAGCAAGACAGGGGGAGGGGCTGGGGTGTTGGGTAGCCAGGTGCAAGGCCAGCAATTCAGAGCAAAGGCCAGAGTCCCGGGTGAGCAGGGAGGGTGGGGGAGTCTGGGGGGCTAGAGCAAGGAGCTGGTTGGGACAGGCACCCTCAAGTCCCTAATGCCATTGGCCCATCGTGGATCTAGCCACCTTCTAGTGGGTGCTGTGCCCAACCCCGTGCCAGAAGTGTCCCAGAGCAGCTGCTGGGGATGTGCACGGGCACTTAGACGGCAGTGCCTGCAGAACCAGACCCCCACCCCCCGCAACAAGCTATCCATGGCAAAGTGCTTGCCTCCTGGTGTGTTCGTATCTGTTACGGGCACTCACGGGAGGAAGTGGTGTATTCATTCAGTCCAGAAACCTTTTCCGAGCACTTCCTATAGGCTGACGCTTGCGCAGCACTGGGGTTTCAGAAATAAGAAGGTGGAAGGAAAGAAAGCCGTGTTCATTGATTTTCCTGCTCTGTGTCACAGGTGAAACACGTGCTTTTACCGGTTGGGGCAAAAGCCCCGCGTGCCTGCTAGTGTCCTCTGCGCCTAAGCTCTGACTTTCCAGCCCATGACCTCCACCTGGTTTGTCACCTCACCTCTCCACGGTTTCCTTGCACAGTTGCACTGAGGAGCAAGCGACATACTTCACATACAGCATCCAGCCCGGTGCCAGGCATGTGGAAGGTTTTTCGCAAAAGATGAGCAGATGAGGAAGCGGGTTCAGAGAGGGGATGCTACTTGCCCAGGGACACTGACCGGCAGGTGGCTGAGCCTGGGTTTGAACCTGGGCCTGAGGAATGCCGGAGTCCCAGGAAACCTGAGTCCTCTGAGCCGCCTCTTCTTCTGGTCCCCCGATCTGTCCGTTTGGCCAAACTGGCTGGCTTGACTTTCAGAGAGCCATGCCCTGCGGTATCCATGGGTGGACCCATCTGAAGACCCTGCAAGGTCCCCAGGGTGTACTGATCCTAAGCTTGGTGTAGGTCCCCTCTGTCGGGGTGTCCGGCGCCTCCCCCAAGCCCTCCAAGCAGAGGGAGCAATTTCTTCTACCATCCTGTCGCACAGTGGCCACGCCGTGGCTGACAGCTGGGTTTAACAGTAATGTTTATTTTGAACTTGATTATGTTTGCTGGAGGAAAATGCTTTAAGGGGAAGAGCAGGTGAGGTTGTGAGTTGGGCGGAGGGGCAGCCCGCCCAGCCCCCTCTGTTTGCTGAACCCCTGCAGGGTTCTCTCTGCCTGGGGAGCTCCCCACTCCCTAGCCATGTGCAGCTACAGAGAACAGGTGGCAGGGGCGTCCAGCAGGTGAGCGGACCCAGGAGGCAGGAAGACACTCGGGGTCTTTGCCAATTTCAGGCTTGACTTGCTGGGCGAATCCCTTAAGCTCTCCTCGTCAGCCTGAAAGCTAAAACTCACGTGTCAAGTGCTCGTCAAACTTCTCATGACCAACCGTTCCTTTTGGCCCGGGACTGCTCCAGGTAGCTCTGGAAGTCCTGTACCCCGAGAAATGCCTCAGTCCTGGGCAAAGCAGGACAACCGGCCACCCTACAAGCCCCGGGTACAGAATTGTCTAAGGCCTCAAGATCGCCACAAGGCTGATTAAGTCATGGGTCATCATCCCATTTCTCAGGTGTGGAAAGCGAGGTTGGCAGAACTTCAATTCTAGATGGTGAGGGATCCTGCCATCATTGTCGTATGACAAATCCTTGGAAAAGCACAGGTGCATGCCAGAGGCCAGGGCAGGTCCCACTCGGATCTTTCCATCCCCTGGCGCCCAGGAATGAGAGTTATCTCTGAGTGGGCTATGGGCTCTAGGGATGTGTCCGAGTGCTTTGGGCTGGCTGGATCGGGAAGTCTTTGAGAATGAGAGACAGCTCCCTTGGGCTCCTGGCCACTCCCCCTGAGAGGTGCTCAAGGGGGAAGCAGGAGCTCAGAATCCCGACCTCCAGAGGGCTTGCTACTTGTCCCAGGCAGCTCTGTGGCGCCAGCTGGTTCAGCAATCATTCAGGATTGAGGGAGAGCCCACCTTGCGCCAGGCAATGTGCCAAGCTCTGGGGGCTTGGTGAGGAATAAGAGGCACGGCTTCTGCCTTCATAAAGCTGGCAGTCTATCAGGAGAGAGGCATGAACTCTCAAACAGAAGCAGAGTGATTTTTTTCTTTTTTTTAAAGTAGGCTCCATGCCCAACGTGGAGCCCAGTGTGGGCTCGAACTTACAACCTTGAGCTCAAACCTGAGCTGAGATCAAGAGTCGGCTGCTTAACTGACTCAGCCGCCCAGGTGCCCCAGAAGCAGAGTGAGTTAATTGCAGCGGTGGTCAGTGTCGTGAAGGAGAAAGGGGGCTTATGCAGGGGACCTCAGAAACCTGGTCTGAGAGGGCCCTGGGAAATGTGAACGGATATCCCAAGGATGACCAGGGAGTAGCTGGAAAAGCGCTATGGGCTTGTGAGTAGGCTGGTCCCTTTTTGGCTGTGTGACCTTGGGCGAGTCACTTGGCCTCTCTGAGCCTTGGTCTTCCTCTGTACCATGGAGATGGTCCATATCTATTCCCAGCTGATGGGAGGCGTCAGTGGGTACTGGGGGAAGCAGCGGCCAGAGGTCAGCACTTCATCCGAATGACAGCGCCATTTGATTGGCTACCTGTGTGCCTGGCTGGGCCTGAGGAGGAGAGAGGGAAGAGAACTGGCTATCACCTGCCACCCAAGGTCTGGCCCAAGAGCAAACACCACCCAAAAGAGCCACCTGGCATTACTCTAGCTGATAACTGGGGACAGGGGACAATTACAGTCCAGAGAGATAAGGCTATTAAATGCTCAACAATTAGAGCACAATTATGGGCTTAATTGTGCCCTCCTGCTTCTGGGCCTCCGGGGACATACCCAAAGCTGTCCCCCAGAGGCCAGCAGCTAGATTTTCCCTCCAGTCCATGAGGCTTGTTGTGAATTGTTAAAATGTCAAGTTCTACACTGTGGCCTCCAAGTGTGGACCCCAGACCAGCACCTCAGCCTCACCTGGAACTTTTAAGAATGCAGATCCTTAGGCCCCCACCCCAGACCTGCTGAATCAGGCACTGGGGGCGGTGCAGCCCTCCAGGTGATGCTGATGCTCGAAAGTTTGAAAACCACTCGGCTATGAGGTTTGAGACGTTCGAAACTCTGCTCAGTCCCTCTGCAGTAACAGTAATGTGACAGCCGGAGCTGATGTGTTTTGAGCATTTTCTGCACGCACCTGACATGCCTGAGCACCCTGAGCACCTGACACGCCTTGTCCCATAACAGCCTGTGAGGCAGTCATGGTCACGACCTCGTGTCACAGATGGACAAACTGGAATGCGGCCAGGTCACACAGCTGGGGGTTTGCACCCAGCCATTGGGCTCCAGGCTCATGGCACGAACTGCCAGGCCACCCTGAGGCTCAGCAGGCTATGATGACATGGTCAAAGGCACACGGCTGGAGAGCTGGCTGGGGCCCGGATGTCCAGCTCTACCATTCACTCACCTAACATTTTGACTTCCCTGGCCTCTGTTTTTCCATCTGTAGAAATGGGACCATAGCACCTGCCCCAGGGGATCATTGTGAGGATTCCATGAGCTAAAGAAGGGAACAGCTGGTAGTCAGGAGACACAAAATGGGGCTGGAGGCTCCCCTTTTTCTCGGAGCTTGCAAAGAGACATCATCGATCTGTGCCTCATTTTACCCGTTAGCACCAAGGGAAGGAAGTCTTCTGGACCAGGGTCAAGCTCTCTGAAGGGCCGTCTCTAGAAAGGGCACTGGGCTCCCAGGGCCTCTTGGGCAAGCCTCAGGGTGCCTTCTCACCTCTTGTGGCTCTCCAAGGCCGGAGATGCCCGCAAGTGAGTTCATCTGGGACTCCCTGGCTCTGGCCTGAAAATGGCAAGATAGCCAGTTGAGTCTACTCACCCCTCAGAGACACAACAGAGGGCCCCGGGAGGGCAGGGCTGAGGTGAAGGGCGAGGAGCCACACGTTGACCTCAACGAGTCTACTAACCGATAAGGCCCGATGAGGTTGAGAGAACTATCTCTTCCCTCCCGCGCTCGCTGGGCAGCCGGGGTCTGAACAAACGGAGCCTGGCCTCAGCCAGGGCTGGTGGGAGGGGCTCTCCTCTGCTAGGAACAGTGAGTCCAACCCTTCTTCCTTTCCCTGAGGCCCTGGGGTGGGGCAGAGGGCCAGGCTGTCCTTCCCCAGTTGTGTGACTTCGGATGGACCACATCACCTCCCCACTGGGGACTGCTGCTCCGCAGGACCCCTGACACATAGTAGATAGTCGCCACAGAAGCATTTTGTAAGGCTGAGCACCTACTGTGCGCCACATCAGGGATGGAGACATCGGGCCAAAAAGGCCCTCACCCCCAGAGACCCCTCCCTGCACTGGGCAATCCAGCCATCCCCAGCACCCGCCACACCAGGACACTCGTTTGAGGTGGCCAAGCCCCTGTGGGCCTTTACAGGCCTCCTTGATGTCCCAGAGGGTGCCACCGTGTCCTGATGTCAGTCCATTCTGGGGGCCCCATCTAGGAGGGCCTTGGGCCTGGTCCCTGGGGGGAGTCTGGATGGGGGAGTCTGGCCTTGCAGGTCTCTGCCCTGGACCTTTCTGCCTCCCATCGGGCAGTTCTGGGGTGTATGCCCACCCCCCAACCAACCCCCGCCCACTATACCCCTCTCCCCCATCCCCCATCCTGGCCACAGAGTCAAGGCCTCATCTTCCCCAGGCCTCAGCCAAATCTTCTGCAAAGGCCTGGGGGCCCCACGTCCAGGCCACAGAGGGAGTGTGGAGTTTGGACTCAACCAGACTCATCTCATCTGAGGACAAGCTCTGACAACGGCCGGGGGTCAGTGAACCTGACACGAGCATCCTGGGGGGTGGGCCAAAATGGAATGTGTGTACCTGCTGCAGGGGGAAGAGGAGAAGAAACACACACACCCCCTCCCCTGCCACGGGCTTACTTTGAAATGCTGTGTTCATACTTTCCTCCTGCCCCACCTGCCCGACAGAGGTTTCGGAAGGAGGCCTGACTCCTGATCCCCAAGGACAGGCCCCCGAATTGCTTTGACAAGGTCCACAGGAGAAGAACTGCCTTGTGATTCACGAAACATTTCCAGCTCTGGGATGGGGCTTCCAGACCACTGCTGCTAGAAAAATGTCACTGGGAACGCAGATGCTAGATCTGGGAGGAGCGGCTGGGCTGGGCTGGGGGCGGTGGGGGAGGAGGCTGAAGGCCTGGTGGAGAGAATGCAAATTGGCGTCATGAATTATGCATCAGCCCAAGCTTCTCACACGTTTGGGGCTGAATGAAATCATGTTAGCCTGGAGAAGGGGGAGGGGAAGATAGGACAAAGATGAGCAGGGCCTGGCCCTGGGCAGTCAGAAAGGATGTCTTACTAGGTTTCACGAGGGGCCCTGGGAAGGTGCCTGGGCAGGAGTTGGGGGCATCTTCCTGATGTCGGTCTTTTTGCTGTGTGACCTCAGGCCAGTCTCTTACCCTTTCTGATCAGTGCATTTTCTTGTGGACATAATCTGAATGAGAAACTCTGCCCTGTCTCACCATGACTGGGAGGGCCACTTCATCTGTATAATTTTGAGTGATCTATCTCAGGAGAATTGTTATTATTTTAGAAAATAAAAATGATTATCACTGTCGTACCATTTATTAAATTCTCACTATATGGGTGCAGAGCTAAATGCTTTACACTTATTTTTCAAGTGATCCTCACAAGCATCCTTGCACCCATGCACTATTATTGTCCCTATTTCACAGGTGAGAGGAATGGGGCTCTGAGAGGTTAAGTCACAGGTCTAAAGTCACACAGCTGGGTAAGAAGAGAGCCAGCACTGGATTCAGTTCTTCTGGTTGCAGAGATGCCCTTCCATGGGCCTGGGTGGGGGAGAGGGGAGGCAGCTCTCTTGGCCTGCAGCAGGTCAGTCTGGCTTCGGGGGAGGAATGACCTCTCTTTTCCTGAGTGGTGAGAATCTGGGGGCTTGCTGGGGGCCTTGGTGAGTCTGATGCTGTTATGGTTGGTCAGCGTGGCTCTTAGAATGCCTTTCAAGATGCTAGTCCTGGGAAAACCACTTGGCTAGGACTCCCTGAAATGGTGACGATTTTGCCTAAGAAGAAAAATAAGAACCAGCATTTATGGAGCAACTACTGTATGCTGGGCCTTGTCCCGGGTGCTCCAAGAGGGGACTAGAGCGCTGCACTCTGGGGGTAGGGCGAGCTATGGATGCTCCTCTCTTTCAGGTGCGAAAGTAACGTCTTTACATTCCACTCATTCTAAATCAGACCAACAGTGTGTAGACACTTGGCGTAGGGGCAACTTTACTTTGTTATTTCAAGTTGGGGACCTGTAAGTAAGTAAAATTAAATTGGTGGGGGTGGGGCTAGCAGTAGTATTGTCTCATTCCCAGACTGCGATTGGAAGGAACGTTTGAGCTTTATAATTATAATAGTGATGGTCAAATTAGAGGAAAGGGCTGGGGGAGTTCAACTGACTTTCTCTATTCATAGAAAAGCATATTGTACTTCTGGTTTGTTTCAAAATATTTCTGTGATCTGGGTGGTCACTTATTATTGCACCCAAACCATATACCCCAATAGCGTTCCAGCCATCCACTCACCCATCCATCCATCCATCCATCCACTCATCCATCCATCCATCCATCCATCCATCCATCCATCCATCCATCCACTGGTCCTTTCATCCATCCATCCATCCACTCATCCTTTCACCATCCATCCATCCATCCATCCATCCATCCATCCATCCACTCATCCATCCATCCATCCATCCATCCATCCATCCATCCATCCATCCACTGGTCCTTTCATCCATCCATCCATCCATCCACTCATCCTTTCACCATCCATCCATCCATCCATCCATCCACTCATCCTTTCATCCATCCATCCATCCATCCATCCTTCCATCCATCCATCCACTCATCCATCCATCCATCCATCCACTCATCCTTTCACCATCCATCCATCCATCCATCCATCCATCCATCCATCCATCCATTCATCCTTTCATCCATCCATCCATCTATCCATCCATCCACCCATCTAAATAATCCAGTGGGAGGGGTGGGGCTGGAGAGCTAGCCGCTGCCTTTATGTGTTTCCCATCCACTCACCATCAGCAGGATGCAGGGGAGTCTGTTTTTCAGTAGTCACTAAATAGCTACTAGCTAGGTTTAGATTTTGAAATAGCGCAATTTTCATTTATCGTTAGGACTGCAACCATCTGTGCATGCATCCATCTGGGATGTATGGCCACATCTATCTTCCCAAGTGTCTACAGTAACTTATAACACCAAAGTTAGAGCAAGACATGCCCCAAGTCCTTGGAAGATTGTGCTTCAAGGTGATTCCCTGGTGATTTGAGAGGTAAAACTTGTGTGTCCTTGGAAGTCCCTGTCCTGCCTTTGCAGGGCTTGGGATGTCCTCGCTGCAGTGGGGGCGGGGTTTGGCCATCCCCTCCTGGCCGGTGAGCCTGAGAACGTGGTGGCCAACGCAGCCCCTTGCCTTATCACTGCTGTTTGGTGTTACTAGTTATCTTCTCTCGCGGGAGGGCTTTTCCTGCCTTGCCAGCTTCCACTCTCTCTTCGCCTGCCTCCTGTCCTCCCACTGCCCCCACGGCCACTGCCAAGGTCACTGATGACCTCCTAATTGCCAGATCTGACAGGCACTTGGGGGTTCTTATCGCAGTTGCCTTTTCTGTGGCATTTGAGGAGGCTGACCCCGCCCGCCCGCCCGCTTCCTTGGCTGCTCCTGGCTCCTGGCAGCTGCAGCTCCCTGACCTGCTGTGCTCCCATTCCCTTGTGCCTCGGCAGGTTCTGCTCCCTCCGCCTCCTGTGGGGTTCCCCAGGCTCTCGCTGCATGCTCTCCTGGGATGCAAGCTCCCATGGCTTCCTCTGCCCCCCTGAAAGCCCCTGGACAGACTCTGGGCTCCTAAATGCCCAGCCCTCCCCACCCTGCCACTGGCCAGGAGCACTGGACCTCCTGGGAGTCAGACCCCTGGTCAGTTACCCAGTGGGGCGGGTTCCATTTGCTCCATCAGTTCCATTCTGCAGCTGAGTAAACTGAGGTTCTGTGAATTCAAATACTTGCCCAAAGCTGCTTAGTAAGAAATTGGTCAAATAGGGATGCAGACTCAGGCCTGTGGACGCAGGTACCCCCCCCTTTTCCCAAGACTGCCTCCTTCAGGGAGAAAGGCTAGGGGACCCCAATTAAACACGCACAGAAGATATACAATCCTATTGCTCAGGTCTCTGGTCTGTCAGTAGGACTTCATATCTCCATTTCACAGTTGAGAAGACAGAGGCTGGGTGAGTTAAATGACTTGTTGCAGGTGACATGACAGTCAGGATTCAGAGCAGAATGTTTAAGAATCAGGACACTGGGGCCAGGGACTTGCCTGGATATCCCAGCTCTAACAGCAGCTGTGTGACCTTGGGTATGTTACTCACCCTCTCTGTGCCTCAGTCTCCTCAGAGGGTAAAGCTGGTTATTATTTTCAAGTGGGGACCAAATTTGTATGTCCTAGTAAGTCACCATGAGTATTAGATGAGCTTAATTCCTTAGAAGAGTCCCAACATGGGGTGACACTCAGTGATACTCAGCTGTCATAATTCTGTACCTCCCAAGCCCATTCCCTCCCCACACCCTGAGGAAGTTAGGCTCTTTAGATTTTCATGTTCTTCTTCATGCCATTCTCTTTGCCTGAAATGTTCTTCCTTCCTTATCCTTCTGGCAAATTCATGCTCATGCTTTTCAAACTCTGCCCAAATGTCCCCTCCTCCAGGCTGGAAAGCCCTCCTTCTGTTACGGCCCCTGTCAGGCCAGATCACGGGGATACCTTCAGCTGCAAGGTACTGAAACCCCAAACTAGCAGGCTTAAGCGGTGGGGTGCCCTGGGTCTCACAGATCTGCAGGCCCGGGGGCAGGGGCTTTGGGGAAGGTTCAGCGCATGTTGTCCACGGTAATGTTGGCTCTGCCTCTTCTGTGGGCTGGCAGCCTCTCCGGGCAGAGAGTGAGAGCCCTGCGGCGGCTCCGGGTCCGCGGCTCTCTGGACAGTGGCTGGAAGAGGAGGCAGAGGGTCGATTCTGGACGCTCTCTGGAAGAGAGAGGAACCAGAGTCCAGGAGCCCCCAGAAACCTCTCTTCCAGCCTTGGTGGCCCACATCCGTACCGATCACCAGCAAGAAGTGGGTGCCATCCCCCGGCTCTGGGAAAGGAACATAGGGCAGCCTGTGGGGTGGTGGGATGCAGGTATAAGACTGGGGGTGGGAGTGAGACAACAAGGCTCGCAGACAGGTGATGAGAAGCGGTAGGGCCTGATACACTACTTTCTCATCTCTGATGGACTTGTCTTCTTGCCCGTTGAACTGTCTTGTCCAGGGATGGTGGGCAGAGCTGGTCTTGTCCTGTCTGTACCCCAGCCCCTGCACACGTATCTGCTCACACAGGCACCACCTGGTAAGCCCTTGTGGGGTAGATCAACAGCCTTCTTCTTGTGCTTGGCTTTCAAGCGTTCGCTCACCCGCTCATTCATTCCTTCATGACCGGGAGCCCTTTCTTCAGAGGAAATACTTGGCAGGACCCACAGATGAGGGACATGCTTGATGGAACGGCTCTGAGGCCCCTGCATAGCACACCCTTCCGTCTCCAGGTATGCCTGGGGATCCTGACACACACTATTCACTCCACATGGGCTAGGCTACGCCATAGAATTCCTGGTGGCCCTTGCTGGCTCAGATCCCTCCTGCCTGATGTCAGCTAAGAGCTCTGTGCCCGGAGGTGGCCACATGAGTTTGGCAGAGGAAGTCGGCTCCAGTGGGTGTCCGGTCAATCGCCGTTGGATGAAAAATGGAACAAGCTTTGCTCTTCCTTGGGCCGGGGGAAGAACACCCTCCAGGGAGCTGCGGCTTGGCTCTGACTCTGGTCTGCTTGCCCAGATGCTGCCCTGAGGCTGCGACTCCCAGGCCCTTCTGTCCCCTGATCTGGGTCCAGCCCCTTGTCTGAGATGTCATGGAGACGCAGAGGTCAGAGGGAATGGTGGGGCCTGAGCAGCCCCATCTGCATTTTATGTTTTATCACCTACTCCTGATGACAGCGTTTCCTGACATTTGTTGTCCTCTCTAGGGCCCTGGCAGGGCTCAT
Source organism: Mirounga leonina (assembly GCF_011800145.1). Lineage (NCBI taxonomy): Eukaryota > Metazoa > Chordata > Mammalia > Carnivora > Phocidae > Mirounga > Mirounga leonina. The sequence continues at coordinate 100,825,189 of NW_023270377.1, forward strand.
CTGGAGTTAGCAAGTCTTGCAAGAGATGGGGATGCAGTTGAACCTGGCAGGTCTGGGGGGCTGATGGTGGAGAGGAGTCGCCCGCCGCCCAGGGCATGGCAGTGCTACCAGATTTTCCCTGCAGGCACTACATGGATATGAGTCAGGGCCTGCTTGGGGCTGGGCCCTCCCCCCCGGGGCTTCTCAGATGGAGAGATAGGGGTGCTGGGAGAGACTTACTATGTTGGGGTGTCCCCTCTTCAGGAGGGATGATCAGAGGACAGGTCCTGGGTCTGTAGGCTCTATTGATGGGGTAGTGACTGATCATTCTTTCCTACTTATTGGGTACATGGAAGTTTATGTTCTTTAATCAATGCGCATATATATTTAATACACACTTTGATATGGGTAATATAACTTCACAAATAAAATAATTGAAAAAGAGTTCTTGATTGCCCTCTAGATAGTTAAAATGCCAGGAAGGGAAGTTTGTGGCTTTAACTTTTTTTACCACATCTTCCCCTCTACCTCTCTTCCCTTTGGCAGATGCTGCTAGTTTCATACCTAGTATTTCTTCTACCTTTTTTTTTTTTTCTAACAGAAACCTGATTTTACTCAGGTGGCAAAGTTCCCAACTCACAGACCACATGTCTTTTCCCCCTTTACAGCTAGTACTGACCAAGGAGACATGGACAAAAGTTGTTGGGTGGGAAGGTATGCTCTTTAGTGCATTGTCTCGACTTTCTTCCACAATTCTTTCTGCTTCCTGCCTGGAATGAAGACTTGATGGCTGGAGCTCCAATGGCCATTTTGGAACACGAGGCAACCTTCAGGGTAGAAGCTGCCCTGAGGTGGCAGAGCAGAAAGATGGAAGCCTGAGTTGCTGAGGACTTTAAGGAGCTGCCCTATCATTTCTGGACTTCTTTATATGAGAGAAAAACAGAAGTCTATCTTCCTTAGGCCACTTACATGTGTTTTCTATTTACGGTAGATCAATGATGAAAATAGCTATATCGTACATGTTTTCCTATACTGACACTCTTCACCACCAGAGATGGAGTTGGTTTTCTCCCCACTTGAATCTGGGCTGGTCTTGTGACTTGCTCTGGCCAACAGAATATAGCAGAGGTGACCATGGAAAAGTTCCAGGTCTTGGTCTCAAGAAGGTTTGCATGTTTCTGTTCACTTTCTTGGAATCCTGCCCAGTAGGCCTGCTGGACAACAAGAGACACATGGCTCAGTCCCCATCATTGTCCTAGCTGACCACCGGCCAACCTCAGACATGTGAGATGCTCCATCCTAGGCCAGCCAGCCCCCCGCTGACCCATCTCTGATGCGTGAACAACCTGGCCAAGATCAGCCTCCAGCCTGCCAAGACTAGAAGAACCTCCCAGCTAAGCCCAACCTAAATTACTGACTTGCTTAATGTTGAGCTAAGTCAGCGGCTACTGTTTTTTTTTTTTAAAGCTTATTTATTTGTTTATTTGAGAGAGAGAGAGAGAGCACATGCAGGCAGAGGGGCAGAGGAAGAGGGAGAAGCAGGCTCCCCACTGAGCAGGGAGCCTGACATGGGGCTGGATCCCGGGACCCTGGGTTCATGACCTGAGCTGAAGGCAGACACTCAACTGACTGAACTACCCAGGTGCCCCTAAGTGGCTGTTGTTATAAGCCCATAAGTTTTGGGATGGTCTAGCTAAATGATGCACTCATACCCACCAAACAGACCCATCACAGAGACTGTGAGAGATTAAAAGGCAGCCGTATTTGCCACCTATTCTCACCACCAAGCCTCCAGTTATATCTTCCCACCACCTCTACTTTCCTTCTGTTCCCCCTTCTATCTACTCACAGTATCACAGAATCTTTGTGTCGGGATGGGCCTTCTCATTTAGTTTGATTTTCTGTTTGCCCATGGGAGGGCAAGTTACTCACACACATGGTTATGCCACTTGGTATGTCTCTGACACACGGGGGCTTACTACAGGTCCAGACACATTGAGGAGGTGTTGGAAATAGGTCTACTTGCCTGAGAACCTGGCATCTAAGTGCTGGAAGGCACACCATCCAGTCAAGGTGTGGAAAAATCAAAGACCCGCAGGGATTGGCAGAAATGAGCACAGAAACCAGGGGGAGGCAATAGGGAGGGGTGGGGACTGCAGCAAGTGGTGCTAACATCTCTATAGTGGACAGATGTTACTCACCTGCAACAGATTGGTGCCTGGTAGGAATGCTAGATTTTCAACAACCTCTTGAATTTTTAAATGTCGGCAACTAATTTGATTTTTAAAACGTCATTTGTGGACCAGCATTGTATGGGCCAAAGACAACACACCTGAGGGTCAAATTTAGCCTTTAGACCCCCAGGATATGATCTCGGGTCTGATCTGGTATCACCCCCACCCCCACCACCAATACAGGTGTCCCAGCCCAGTTGCTCAGGGGTCCTGGTTGCTGACATCAGCCCTCCCCAGATGACAGGTCCTGGGCTGAAAGGACACCAACCCCTCTAGGGGCCTGCCGTGGGCCTTGCCCTTCTCTGAGTCCTGTCTTGATTAGAAAATTCTTTCAGAAGAGAGGTCCCTGGGAGTCGGGGCCTCCATCTCCCTTTGCAACTTCCCTCTTCCAATGAACCTTGGGCTCCAGTGTCTTACCTCTTCCTTCCATTTCCTAAACCTCCCCAGACCCAAAACACCCTGAGCACCCAAAGTTGTAGAGTCAGATAGACCCAGGCTCAGATTCCAGCTCTGTGTCCTCTTTAGATGCTGCTTAACCATGTCTGAAGTGAGTGAAATGAAATGTAGTCAGAACAGGGTCTAGTCCAAGGTGGGGGGCCCTTGGGGGTTTGCTGGATAGACACACCAGCTGTCTGGGGAGTTTGAGGAATGGGGTGTGGGGGGCTTTCTCAGGTATCAGTCTCTGTCCACAGGCATCTTCCAGATTAGGGTACCAGAACCCTCTCCCTGCCCCCAGCCGCCAGACATTTCCTTCTTCCCAGGATCCTTCTTGCCACAGGCACACTGTGTATTTGCTCATGCATACGTGTGTGTGTTTGTGCACGTGCACACGAGCGTGTGTGTGCGTGCACATCTGGTGACAGCACAGATCTGGCCACCTCTAGGTCTCACTGCTCTAAAGAGCTATAGGACTGCGGTAGCTGAGTTGCAAATCTAGAAACTTCCTTCAGGGTGGCCCCCACAGTCCATCTTGGGGCTCTACTCTCTTTCCACTTGTGGCCTCCTGAGACTCCTCTCTTCTGAGCCGGGCCAGGGTCCCCAAAGGACCTGGTCCCTTGGCCTCTTTTCTTAGTCTGATGGGGAAGACCCGGGATGCGTGGGTTCCAATCCTGGCTCTGCCGCTTTCCGTTTGGGACCTGAACCACTCTGTCTGCCTTCCTGAGCCTGGGTTTTCTCATCTCTACCAAGAGGGTGGTGACCTCAGAAATAAGGGCTATCTTGCAGGGTTGTTGTGGGGGTACAGTGGAGGGGTGTGTGTAAATCTCTCAGCACAACACCTGGCCCACCGTGGGGCTGCTGCTGGGGTCCCCTCCCACCCTGGATCTCAGCAGGGGCTTGGGAAGGCCCCTGGCAGGCTGGGGGGAGGGGGAAGGATGTTTCTGAGGGGTAGGCTGCTTCTGGGAGCCTTCAAATCATTCTCCAGAGGCAGCTGCCTGTGCATAAGGCTGCAGCGGATGCTGAGCCAAGAGCGGGGGGCTCTGAGCGAGCTCCAGAGACTCAGGCACCCACCCACTCTCTCACTCACACACGCGGGGCACTTGGGGAGTGCTGGCGGAGGGCGGGGCTGTGTGTGCACGTGTGTGCTCAAGAGTATGGACGGAAATGTTATGTGACTTGCATAAGTTCATTCTGTGGGTCGGCGCCCATGCCAACACTCGAACGACATAAGCGCCTCATTGGAGGCAGGGCAGTGTGCCCCTTTCCTGGGCTTCCTTCTAGCATTCTCTGAGAGGCTTTGCCCACAGGGGCTCACTGTCCAGCTAGGCAATGGTCATCCTGTCCACCTGCCACTTTTTCTCTCTCAGGGAGTCAGTGACGGATGGGGGATGTCTGTCACAAGGGGCCTGGAACCCTGAGGGCTGCTCTCAGCTCTACCACTGGCCTTGTGATGACCCGAGCCTCAGTTTCCCCCAACTGTCAAGTGGGGATGATAGCCCAGGCTGCTGACCTTTCAGGGCTGTTGTTGGGTCCTGCACAGGGAATACCTGTAAAGGACGCTTCTTGGGATATGGAGATGGAAGAAATTCTCCTCCGCCTTCCCCTGCCCTGGCTGGGACAGGGGTGATGTAGGGGAGCCGGGGGATGGATTGGAGGGGTGCTGGATGTGTCGCTGCTGGTGAAGGCCCCGGCCACACAGAGGGCTGCCTTTGCTGGGCAGACCCCAGGCTAGAAGCTATCCCAGTGCTCAGGAACTGTTCACTGAAACACAGGGGATCCTAGGGGAGAGCCAAGGGGCTCTGGGTGGGCCAGAAGTCAGCCTCTGTTGCCCCATGTCAAGAGGGGCATCTGAGTCTCGGAGCAGTTAGGAGGCTCCCAAGGCCTAGAGAGGGCAATGGTGAAGGGGGTGGGGGTGTGCAGGCTGAGGGTGCTCTGAACCCTGCCAACCCTGGGGGCGTCACTTTCAGGCACAGAGCCTGGGCAGCACTTGGACTGATTTCATCTTTGTACTTGCCTTGGCCCAAAGAAGGATCTGAGGAAGGTTATCTGAACACAGACTCACCAAATGCTAGGCAATTTAATATGTCCTCACTGAGCACTCTCTCCATGGTTCCCAGCCTGTGAGGGACACAATATTTACGAACTTGTTGGGCAGCTGAGTCATCATCCACACATTCATTTATGCCGCAAAGCTGGCTCTGATCACTGCCCCGTGAGGTGGTCATACTCTCTGGAGCCCCCGGGGGGCTCTCTGCGGCTGCGCACCCCCCCAACCAGGGCACGCCTGCGGGCTGGTCTGTGGCTCATCCTCTGCTCAGCGCCAGTGCCCCGCTCAGAGCCTGACTTAGGCTGGAACTTGCTGAGGGGTGGGGATGTCCTGTAGAATGGATGGCAGACATGAGGGCAGGCCTGGGGCTGCAGAGGCACCCCCCCCAACCCAGCCTGCCCGAAGCTGGCCACCGGGCTTGAGAGCTGCTCGTAACTGATTCAAGCTCAGCTGTGGGTGACTTACAGTTTCCTTTGACCCAGTGGGATTGGAGCAAATGGACAAGAGGAGCCTGGGAAGGGGAGCGGCAGGTGTCCGAGTGCTGGTTATAAAACAGCCAGGATAACGGACATCCCCAGAGCCCCTCAAGGCACCAGGAAACCTCACCCGGAGCCTTTCCAACAGGAAGAGCAGCTCAGAGTGCAAGAACTCCGGAGGTAAGGTCAAGGCCTAGCTCTGTCCTCTGGAGCCCGAGTGACCTTGGGCAAACCATTTAACCTCTCGGTTTCCCATCTGTAAATGGGCACTATAACAATGCCTACCCCTCAGCTGGCTGAGGTAGTACCAAAAAGCAGCCCAAATAGGACCCAGTGTATCGCAAGTGAATATTAGTATTTCTATCATTCATTCATTCATTCATTCATTCATCCCCACAAGTATTTATCAAGCACAGACACTGTGGTAGACTCTGGGATGTTGCTCAAAACAAGGTCCTCGGTCCCTGGGGGCTTAAAGACTCCAGCACAAGGTATTTATTGCAATACTGCTCTGAGGGTGCTGTGAGTTCTGGGCACAAAGCTGATTTTTCAATTGCCATGTGTTAATGATGAACATCACAAAACCCAGGGCCCGCACGGGGAGCGGGCATCCTTCTCCCCGAATGGGTCCCAGCAGCTGGCTGCGAGGCAGATTCCATGTGGAAAGCAGGAGGCTGGCGCCCCGTCTGTTGGGGCCACAGGTCCCCTGAATGCAGAGTAAACCAGTAGGGCGAGGGAATGGGCTGGGTGCATGCTGGCAGGGCCATGTGGGTCTTGAGGAGAGAGATGCGGCCATTTGCCGGAAGAAAACGGGGTCATTGTGCAGATGCGCAGCCTGGACCGGAAGCCTCCGGAACCAAGGCTGCTGAGGGTGCCGTGCTCACCTCCACCCCTCTCCCCTGCACTCTCCCTCCTGGGCCAGGGCCACCCCTCTCTCTACTTCCCTTTGCCTTCGTGGTTCCTGTCCTTTCTCTCGGCATTCAGGAGCTCCAATGGCTCCTATGGTTTTTCTACCTTCGGTCCCAGAGCCCCCGGCCCAGGCCTCAGCTCAGACTGGTCCAGCCTTGCTTTCACAGGCTCTAGACCCTGCATCGGATGGCCATCTGCCTTCAACCACGTTAAAGCTATTGCCAGCCAAGCCGACCCCCAACAGCCGAGCCTGCAGGGCGCTTGGGAGGCAAACCCAGGACAGCGCCTAAGGTCTAAGCTCAGCACTCACCAAATTCCTCCCCCAGGAGCAGGAGACCATGAAGCCTCTCCCTCTCCCTCTCTCAGCTAGGGTGGGACTCTGAGTGGGCACCCAGAGACACAGGAGCCCACAGACTGCACCCTGATCCTGCCTTAGGGAGCTTGGAGTCTCCCAGGAGAGGCCGAGATTTCCCTGAATGATGACAGGCTGGACACGAAGAAGCTGGGAGGTCTGGTCAGGGCTGGACCATGTGACCTGGGACCGTGAAGGGCCCCAGATGGCATGGAGTCCCTGCTCCCCCCTGCTTCTGGTCAATGGGCCCAGGAACACGGATCTGGGAAGGGCTGTCCAGCCTGGTGTTTTTAAAGAGGAAACAATAGGATGCCTCAGTGAGGCTCACACCCTGCTGCCTGCCCTGCCCACCCCCCGACCTGGGAAATGCCAGAAGCTCTTGGCTTTCATGCCCAGCATTTATGTCCCAGCTGAGCGGCCTTTTACTCCTGCCCTGTGAGGTCACATCTCCCCACAACCCGTCCCCAGTGACACACCCGGGATCAGAGGTTTTTCCCGGCAGTACACAGCCGGATGGGGCCTCAGAATGTCCTGTTTCCCCTCCTGGGCTGCCAGTGACCCTCAGAGCTGTCCCCACGTGTAAGACAGGCATGTGATTTCTGTCCTAACTAAAAGAGTTGCTGTCCACTCAGGAAAACTCATAGGAAGACATGGTACCGATGCTTGATGACTCTCGTGCTTTCTCATTTTTTGGGTCATTTTGATCACTGTTAGTATGAAGGCTCTTGTTACTACCTGGCAGTCAAAGCTTTTTCCCAAGCTTCTCTACACGACAGGGAAAACAAGCCAGTCAGAGTGACATTCATTCATTCATTCCTAAATATTTTTTCACCACCTACCATGTGTCGGGCACATTGCTGGGTTCCAGAGACCACAACCCCGAGGCTAGGGACAAGCACTCCTTCTCTGGCCTTGCCACGTGGTCAGACATGTCCAGAGGTGGGGGGGGGGGTAGGTCTGTGGGTCTCTGGGGGCCCTTTAAAGGCTGACCCCATCCCAGAAGAAAACAGGACAACCAGAGGACAGAGGTCCCTACCCTCCGTGGTCTATGCAGTGGGAGGTAAAGAGGTGTCACCCCCCCACCCCCCAGGCTGACTAGGCAACTGTAGTTCAGGGAGGAAATTCAGCCGGGGGTCAGCAGTGTGTGTGGGGGGCGGTGATGGGGGGTAACTCCTGCGTCTCTTGCCGTCTTGCCCACTGTCAAACTGATTTGCTAACAAACGCCCTCCAGGTCAGCATTAATCACCTGCTGAGTGTGGGGGGAGAGGTAGTGGAGAGGAGGGGAGCTGGTTTTCTTTCTCCTCAAATAGATTTCCTTTTCTGTCTTCCCAGATACAAATACAGCAAATTCATTTATTTATTTTTATTATTTATTTATTTATTTTTAAGTAGGCTCCGTGCCCAGCGTGGGGCTTGAACTCACGACCCAGATCAAGACCTGAGCTGAGATCAAGAGTCGGACGCTTAACCGACTGAGCCACCCAGGTGCCCCCCGGCAAATTCATTTAATCATTCATTCATTCCTCATATTTTTGTTGAACTCGGCCTGGGGCCAGACACTGGGGATTCAGCAGGGAACAAAATAGAGGGAGGCCCAGTCTCCATGGAATTCACATTTTGGTGTGTGGGTGGGGGCGGGATTGGGAGAGATGAAAGCCAGATAAATCGGCCGCACAAGGTGTCAGGTGGCATGAGGGTAAGAAGAAGAAAGCGAGAGTGCCAGGCCCCTGTGCTCCAGACGGATGGGTTGGAGACCCTCTGACCTCCTCCACGAGCCTTGAAACCCTAGCAGGGAAGTGGGTCCCCCTTCCTCCCGATTCCCTGCTACCTGGGTCTGGCCCTCGCTCTCCCCCTCCCTCCTGTCTTCCTAAGATACCTTCTGTTCTCGCCACTCTGCAGCCTGTTGCTCCCCTGGAGGTCGGAGGCCGGCTCCCTGGGCCTCCCTGCTGGCCTCATCCCTGCTGGGCATAGACCCTTGGTTCTAGTCACACCCGACCTTTCCCCAACTCACAAAACACCCTCATGCCCCTGTGCTATTCTGTACACAATTCCCTCCACACAGACTGTCTTTCTTGCACTTCTGTCCTTCAGGACCTGACTTCACGTCCCCGAGCCTCAGTTTCCTCATCTGTAACATAGGGGTGGCAGGCTATTGTGAAGATTACATGAGGTGCTGGGTGTGGACTCCTACATAGTTTACAGCTGATGGAAGGGGCCACAAAGATGCCAGTCTCCTCACACTTCTCTCCGTGAGTGCCGGGGAGCCATGGCGGGCTGAAGAGGGGGTAGCATCATCGGAACTGTGCAGGGAGAGTCTTGAAGGCAGAGCTGCTCAAAGGCCTGGGCGCTGGTTCCGGGAGGCAGTGAGCAGAACCTGAGGCAAGGGGGCCATGGCAGGAGGGAGGTGCATACCACAGGCCTCATGATCCTGACTGGGAGATGACCCTAAGGGATGGACAGACAGACAACACCAGAGCTTTCCATCTGGGGCACTGAGGCAGGGCTGGAGCTGAGCAGTGGTGCGGTCTGGGGAGGAGGGAGGCTGGTGGCGGGTTTGGAGGAGTGGGGGTGGGGGGACATCCCAGTGGAGGGTCTGGCAGGCAGCGGGGAGGTTGAGTCAAGCCTCAGGAGAGAGGTCAAGGCTTCTCAGAAAGAGATAAGGTTAGGTTTGGGCAACTGTGCCTCTGGACTGGGAGCCGATCTGTCTGACAGGGCTGGTTCCAAAGATGGCAGGAATGTGTAAGAGAGTGAACAAGGTGGCCAGATTGGGCGGAGCCCAGGGTCTGAGTGCTAAGGCGTTCACTCCACAAAACCCAGCACCCACCTGGCAGAGCCACAGCCCCGGGCACGGGGTGGCTTCAGGGGACACGGGCTTGGCTCAGGGTGCTCAGGGGCGGCAGATGGAAATACACATAACAACACAGCCACCCAAGACTGTGGGGCACCCCAGAGAGGAGGAGGGTCAGAGAAGGCCTTTCGCTGGAGCTGATGCTGAGTCAAATCTGGCCACCTGAGCCATTCTCTGGAACTTCCTATATCATTACTTATGTAATATTTTTCTTTAGATTAATACATTTTTTTTAAAGATTTTATTTATTTATTTGACAGAGAGAGACATAGCGAGAGAGGGAAGCCCGATGTGGGGCTTGATCCCAGGACCCTGGGATCACAACCTGAGCCGAAGGCAGACGCTTAACAACTGAGCCACCCAGGCGCCCCTAGATTAATACATTTTTA